>NC_058134.1:53973663-54012293 GCF_016433145.1 Gracilinanus agilis | reverse complement strand
CTATAGGAAATAGTCAGGAGATAATTTTGTATTCTATGAAACAGAGAGCAAAAGGATCCCTTCATTGCTCATTACTGAGTTCAAATCCAGCTTCAGACACTTATTTGTTGGGTGATTCTGGGCAAGTCACTCAACCTATTTGTTTGTTTCTTCAACTGTAATAATAATGGCATATCTCTCAGGATTATTTTGAGGACTAAATGAGATAATCAAATCATTGTAAAATGGTTAGCCACAGTGCCTGGCAAATGGTAAGTACTATATAAATGTTAAATACTAGAAGCAGGTTGATCAAACCTTCATGTGGATTTGGAGCCAGTAGAGAATATGAGGCCTGGGCTCTCATGATCCAGTCACCCCAATACATCAGCAGTATGATGGCGGACCAAAAAGGCTTGATCATGTCCTCCTATGGATGGTAAAACATTTTAGTAATATGAGACATAAACATAACTTCTGTTGAAAAGCATGATCTCCAGAATGCTTCTGTTGAGCCTTCTAAGCTGGGAAAACTTTATTCGGAAGTTTATAGCTTCTATTTGGTGCTGATAAGGAAACTGATCAAATGTTTCCCTTTTCATTATATAGGGGTTTCTATTTCTCTTCTCCATTCTTCTTCCTAAGAGGCTATTTTTTGATTTAAAATAAAATGTCCCCCTAGATGATATGTATGGATTTACCTATCTGAGAGGCAACATCATGTAGGAGAAATGATCCCAGGACTTAGAGTCAGGAGCTAGACTCTGACTTCTCTTTGTTATGTGACTCTGGGCTAACCAATTCATGTCTCTGAACCTCAGTTTTCCACATCCATAAAACAGGGATAATATTTTCATCGCCCACCTCACAGGGTTGTAGTGAGGAAAGCACTTGGTAAATCCTTAATATATATATATATATAAAGATGAGTTGTTATCTTTATTACCTGGAACACAATGTATTTATGGATATCGGGGGCCACAGATCCCTAGGGCAGCTCATTGGTGCAATAGATAGTGCCAGATCTGGAGTCAGGAAGATTCTTCTTCCTGAGTTCAAATCTAGCTTTAGGCATTTACTAGCTGTGTGATCCTGGGCAAGTCACTTAACCCTGTTTGCCTCAGTTTCCACATCTATAAAATGATCTAGAGAAGGAAATGGCAAACCACTTTAGTGTCTTTGCCAAAAAAAAAAACAAAACAAAACAACCAAATAGGGTTATGAAGAGTCAGACACAATTGAAAAACAACTCAAGAACAACAAAAGGGCTATAGAGGAGACAGTGGACATATTTCCTTGTTGAGGTCTGTCACTGAACGGCACTTAGAAATCGTAGACTGAACTGTGCTTTGCTTTTTTCTCTGAATGTTATCTTAAATACCATTCTTTCATTTCTGAGCCTCTGAAGCCAAGGACAGACTCCCATTTGACTGTCATTTTTTCCTCCCTGATTTCCTTAAAGAGGCTTCAGTCCTTGAATGCTTGCCCTTAGTTTTGATGGACAAGAACTTCCTGGATTTCCAGTCTCTATACATGAGAGTTAGTGGTGGGGGCCATCACAATTGCCATTAAATTGTGTGAGTTTTATCAACATCAGAGTGAGGGCAGCTCAGGATAAAAATGGCACATTAACTTTTGACCACAGTTTTACTTCTCTGACTTTTTTGGGTCAAAAATAAAAGCTTCAACTGCCATTGTTCTCTAGACTCTTACCAGTGAGAAGAAACTCTAATTCCTGATTCTCACTGAAGTGAATTTCTGTATTAGAGATTTCATTTGTATAAAGTTGAAAAAAGTACGAATTCAAATGACCTAGAAATTATCCATGCACAAAATATATGTAGCAACATACATTTACATAGTATGCATGTGCACATATTTATAGAATATATATGTCTTTATATCTCATTGATATTAATTATCAAAGACCATCAAATGTGTGCACATGACATATATGTGTTGATGCTTCTCATGCTACATGTGTATAAATATATATGTAATACCCATTACATATAATATATACCAAATATTACTATATATGTCATATATGCATGTAGTTTGAGAGGCAGTTATATATTATAATATATGTTATAAGAGTTATCATACCCAATGTGGTATATTACATATATTGTATATATAATATTTATGTAATATATTAGATGTCTGTGTATGTAATATAATATGTATGCACATATACGCCATGAAAGTCAGTGTAACAAGGTGTATAGAAAGTTGGCCTTGAAGTCAGAAGGATCCAATTCAAATCTTGGCTGTGACCCTTCCTGGCTGTTTACCTGGGGCAAGTCACCTCACCTCTAGGCCAAACATGTCAAACTCATGGGCTACACTGGAGGCCAGCCAAACTCCTCATTGTTCCCCAAAAGATTAAACTATAATTGGGAAATATTTAACAAAATAAATAAAAAATATAGCACAACATCGATAAAGTTAATTTGTGACTTCCTAAGTCAACAGCCAGCTGGTAGGGATCTATTTCCATATGAATCTGATGGATGTCACTGTTCTAGGGTTAAGGTACCCAGAATTGCTGACCTAGATTGATAGACAACGTTTTCTTTTCTGGAAATTCTCTATATCAATGCATTCACAAGTTGAGTTCCTATCTGTACATATACATAGTTCAACCTATCCTATCCTGTCAAACATAATTTGAACTACTATCTATCTATCTATCTATCTATCTATCTATCTATCTATCTATCTATCTATCTATCTATCTATCTGTCTGTCTGTCTGTCTGTCTGTCTATCTGTCTATCTGTCTGTCTATCTATCTATCTATCTATCTATCTATCTATCTATCTATCTATCTATCTAGTCTCTTTCTGTCACTCTAGTCTATTTATCCATCTATTTGCTCCATCTTTCTATCATCTATCTATGTATTCTGTCTATCTATTATTTGTCCATCTATCTAGTCCAGTGGTTCCCAAACTTGTTTGGCCTACCACCCCCTTTCCAGAAAAAATATTACTTAGCGCCTCTGGAAATTAATTCTTTTTAAATTTTAATAGCAATTAATAGGAAAGATAAATGCACCTGTGGCCATCACCACTCTCCTGGATCACTGCAGCACCCACCGGGGGCGGTGGCACCCACTTTGGGAATCAATGATCTATTCTGTCTTTCTATATATCATCTATCTCTATATAACTATTTCTCCGTCTCTCTCCCTCCCTCCCCTTCTCCCTTTCTCTGTCTGTATGTCTAGCTTTCTTACGAATCTGAGGGTCATATCCATGATTCTGGTATGATCAACTAATGCACTTATTATGAAAAAACTTCCTACCAATTACACTAGTGCTCTGCTTATGATTTATTTCCATTCCAATTGTATTATCAAGCATCCCTCAACAAATATAAGAAATGTGTCTGACAAATGAATTATCCGGATAGGATAAATTATAGGGTTTAAATTCCCTTATTTCTAGAACAAAAGGAATTGAACCTACATCTAAGAACTCAAAATTCTCTGTGTTTCCTTTATACCACATGCTAGTAAGGTCAGCTAAATAGGCTACTGGGCCCATACTCTGAAAATGTTTTAGAAGACACTGGAGATGGAGTTAGGAAAACCTGATTCAAATATTGCCTTAGATATTTATTACCGGTATGACCCTACTAGACACATCACTTAGTCTCAGCCTTGGTTTGTCTCATCTCTAAAAAGGGGATAATAATGATAGTACCTACCTCATTGGATTGTAGTAAAGATCAAGTGAAGTAACATATGCTCAGTGCTTCCTAATCTTTATACATGAATGGTATCTGCAATTAGTATGCTTATGATTACTTATATCGAGTACTTAGAAGGTTCATGATTTTTATTAGTATTGACATTCTACTCACCAGAAGAAGTTATAACCCATCTGCAACTTAATAGAAAATCTCAAGAATTGCTGTAGCCAAAATAATTCCTCACCTTGGTTGAGTCTCTGAAAAAATGGTAGGCTGGGTGGGCTCCTTCTTAAAGTCAATTTGGTAAGATGTGTAATCAATCAATTGATCAGTCATCAAGCATTTATTAAATACTCTCTGTGTACTAGACACTACTAAGGGATGGGTTTACAAAAGCAATGCAAAGCAAAGTTCCTGCCCTTTAGGAGCTTCCAGTCAATGAGAAGCAGTGTTTATGGTTCACTGACATAACTTTGTTGAGCCCAGGCTTACTTCCATGCCGTTATAAATCGTAAAGAAGCATTTTGTTGTGGTTGTCTGCCTGCTTGTGTCTTCCTAGGCACATATATATGCATATGCGTATTCACAAACATATGTGTAAGAGCTGATCATCAGTTAATCTTTTAAAAGCTGCATATTTATAGATCTGGGAATTTAAAAGTAAGCAAACACATGACAAATCAAGTTAGACACCAATCAAGGAAGCTAGAGAAGAATTAAGCTTCAGGAAACTAATAATGAGTCCTCAAATAAATGGAGCAGATAAAGATCTTAAAGATTATTGAAATAATGGTGTAAATGCCCCACGAGAACAAATAACACTTTTGCTTATCCATAAATATCTGACACTTAATTTAAGGCACCAAAATAGCCAGCAGAAAAAGCATAATAGCTTACTTAATGAAGCCTTTAGGAAGTGAAATTAAATGAAAACAAATGTTTATTTACTTTAAAAATATTAAAGCAAAAGTAGTCTTTAATAAATGCTTTTTGGTGACAAATTAAAACCCAGTTGTGTTTTGGGGAGTTGGTAAAGAGAATCAGACTCAAGGAAACTTTCGGTAGGAGGATAACTCAAAAGGGTTTTGTAACCCAGTGGCCATTATGGCCATTATGGCAAAGTCTCAGAGCTCACGTGATTTTCTGCATGCCTTTTAATCTGTTTGTCCATCCTAGGTCCTGAGGTCTGGAAGGCAGGTGGATTCTGGTGTTCAAGTTAAGCTGAATAAGCATCTTGCTTTGCTAGGGCACTGAGGGCATTGCTGCAGAACTCCCCTGGGAGCAATTAGACCTCCATGGGAGAACTCTCTCCCTTGACTGCTATTATCTTTGCACATGGGGTAGGCTTGAAGGAGAATGGCCAAATCAGAAATTTTAGAGGCTCCTCTGAGGAGTCACCAAACCATCCCCCCAAATCACCCGCTCTACTTTCTTAGGCTGTAGCAAGTCGTTGATGTCAGGTAAATTACCTTTCTGGCCCAATTTTCCTGTCTGATTGCTTTCATGCATTCTCACCTGACTTTTTGCTACACTGACTCCAGAGATGTTCGGAGGATGAAATGTCTGGAACCCTTGGAGACAGGTTCTTGGTGGAGGACCGCAGAAAGGACAATCTCTCACTTTCACCGTCATGCGGAAACACGAAAAGAGCATTGGTGCTAAAAAGCAAGCCAACTACACACTGCGTCTGTTTCAGAGTAATTCAGAGACCAAAATCTAACCAAAAAAACCCCATTCCTTCAGGTCTGGGGCAGGAAACACAGAAACAAAGCCAATTCAAAGGAGAGAGAGAGTAGGATATGGAGCTGTTAAGTGGAGATCATCTACTCTAACAGCTCATTTTACAGAGAAGAAAACTGAGTCTTAATAGACAAGTTAGATGACAAAGTGAATAGAGTACCAGGTCTGGAAGTTAGGAATATCTGAGTTCAAATCCGGCCTTAGATTCTTACCAGCTGGGAGACCCTGGGCAAGTCACTCAACCCTGTTTGCCTCAGTTTCCTCATGTGTAAAATGAATGGGAAAAGGAAATGGCAAATCATTCCCATATCTTTGCCAAGAAAACCCCAAGAGTCAGACATGACTGAAATGACTAGACAACAAGCATAGTGCAATGAAAAGAGCACTGGATTCAGAGTCAGTAATATGTGAGTTTGGATTATTCTTCTGCCACTGAGTAGTTGTGTCACTCTAGCCAAGTCATGCCCTAAAGGGGTTGTAGAAAAAAATCAACTGAGAAAATCTATGTAAAATACTATCAAATGTTAGTTATTATTTTTGTTATTGTTATTGTTATTGTTATTATTATTATTATTATTCACATATGGGCTACTAAGCTGCCAAGCTGGAATTTGGACCCAAGTTATTTGACGCCAAATCTAGGTCTTCTACCACTTGACAATTTTTTTAGACTGCTGGCACATTGGCATTTTTCAATCATTCATTCATTTGTTCATTCATTCAACAATTTTACTTAGCAATAATTATTTATTTAGCAAACTATGTGTCTAGTAACAAAAGAAAACAAAGTGGGAATGGGGGAGAAGATCAGGGAGAGATAAAAAAATGTAGAAGACTTGCTCCCTGCCTCAGAGGGCATCTTATCTAGTTGGGGAAACAAGTCAAACTTGGAGAAAGCATTTAACCATCTTTCGGAGGCATTTTATTTTGCATTTCTTTGTTTGTTCCATGAAAATAGCCAGTTAACTCTTTCCTATCTGCCCCTCCTAAGGCATTTTATAAGTAAATGTCTGATAGTGAAGAGAACCTGTGTTAGTAAGTGAAGAGGGAATGTCAAGTGAGGGAAATGTCCTGGTGGGGAAGGGGTGGGGAGCTTGCCAAATCTAAGGTGGGCTTTTTGGAGGAGTGTCTCAATTCAGCCAGCAAGAAAGCAGGACATTGGATCTATCAGCAAGAGAGAGGTGATTGTACGGAAAGGATACAGGTCCAAGCATCAGGAGAGAGACGCTATAGTTCTGGCATTGCAGTGCAAGGGAGCCAGTGGTGAATTTGAAATAAAAGGACCTGGGTTTAAATCCTGCCTCTACCACTAAAGAAATACCTGTGTGACTTTGGGTAACTGTCTGATTTTTCTAGGCCTTAGTTTCCACATCTGCAAAATGAGGTTTTGACTAGATGATGTATTTTCAGTATTTAGCATAGTTCTTGGCACAGTCAGACTTAAATGCTTTATCTGTCTATAAGAGTGTTTATTAGTGCTTTAAAGTTTGCAAAATACTTTACAAATATTACCTCATTTAAGGACCAGCTAGGTGGCTCATTGGATAGGTCAGAGAGCCAGACCTGGAGTCAGGAGGATCTAGGTTCAAATCTAACCTTAGATACCCTTTAGCTGTGTGACCCTGGGCAAGTCACTTAAATCCAATTGCCTAACTCTTGCCACTCTTCTATCTTAGAACTGATACTAAGATAGAAGGTAAGGGTTAAAAAAATTATCTCTTTTTTATCCTCACAGAACTTGGAAAATAGATCCTATTATTATCCTCATTTTGCAGAGGAAGAGGTTAAGATCATACATCTAGTATGCGGCTGCATTTGACCTCAGGTCTTCCAGATTTCAGATTGGGCAGCTGGGAAGCACAATGGATCAGAGTGCTGGGACATCAAATCATCAAATCATCAAGAAGACTAATCTTCATGAGTTCGAATCTGTCCTCAGATATTTATTAGCTGTGTGACCCTGGACAAGTCACTTAATCCTGTTTGCCTCAGTTTCCTTATCTGTAAAATGAGCTGCAGAAGGAAATGACAAACCACTCCAGTGTCTTTGCCAAGAAAACCCCAAATGGAGTCATGAGGAGCCAGCATAACTGAAAAATGACTGGACAACAACTACTAGATTCAAAGTCCAGTGGTCTCATCACTATGATGCTTACTGCCAGCCTATCTTTCTAAATGATTTGATATGAATTAGGTCATTGAAGAAACTGTGGAGTAGTTAACCTAATCTCATTGGTTTTATATATAATCTATTTCCTATCAAGTTATATTTCCATCTATTTTATTTATTTGTTCGTTTGCTTATTTATTTATTTTAAAGCCCCTATTCTGTCTTAGTATCAATTCTAAGATGGAAAAGTGGCAAGGGCTAGGCAATAAGGATGAAGTGACTCACCTAGGGTCACATAGCTAGGAAGTGACTCCCATATATTTTAAAGATGGGAATAATTAATTTCAAAATAGTCTTACCTGAATTAGAGAAGCACATATTAAATAGAGGGAAAATTTATTACACTTAGAGTCAGGGAAGTTAGGTTTAGATCCCTCATCTGACACTACCTTCTTTCTATGAACTTGGGAAAATCAATTAAGCTCCCTGGGACTCAGTTTCCTCATCTGTGAAAAAGAGTTGAACCAGATAGCCTCCAAGTTCCAGTAGCTTTGATTCTTTGAACTTATAAATCAATCACCAAGTATTTATTAAAGGTCCACAATGTGCCAAGAACTGTGCAAGGTGCCGGGGATACAAGTACAAAGGCCATATATTACCTTATTTAGAATGAATGGGAAAAAATGCCCTGATGTTCACAATGTGAATTATTATGATGACCAAAGTGAAATTCTCCTCTCCTTCATCTACCCAGGATAGAATCCATATGCTTCAGTCACTTAACTATTGGATAAAAGGACCTATGCAAAGAACATAATAAAAGAATGCCATAAATCAAGTGAATTTTTAAGACTGTGCTTGGTGTGGAAGTCTGAATACAAATAGGTTTGAAAGTGGATTCTCCTTCCCTAAACTTTAACAAAATGAATAATAGGCTTTTCTCCTATTCAGTCATGAATACAAATGGCACCCAAAGTTCAGATAAGCAAAAAGGCAAGGGTGTTCTTCAAAACTGTAAAGTCCTCACTTAGCAGATCTCTGGTCTATACAATGGGTATCATCTTCCTTGAGCAAAATCCATTTGAGCCATTAGAAAAAAAGGGAAAACTATTTTAAACATTATAATTAAAAAAATAAGATAGATCTCCCTTTTATGGCCCAATTTGAAGTTAGGGAAACAATGATCTCTATTTTAATCCTTCTGATGAGTGTCAGTACCTGTCTTAGTCAAAGTCGGTATCAGTGTGGTTGCAGTGGGAATAAAGTTGATGGGATCACTGTGAGAGATTATAAAGGGGACAGAATGAATGGGACTTGGCAACTGATTGCCTATAATAGGTGAGAGAGAAACGAGAGACAGATAATTCCATGGATTTGGACAGAGGGTATCATGAGCGTGATCTTGTCATAAAGATAGTCTGGTGTCAAAACTATAGCTTTGGAGTTGGTGTCAGGAAGTCTTGTGTTTGAATCTTGCCCCAAACATTTATTATCTGTGTATCTCTGGATAAGTCATTTAACCTCTCTAGATCTCAGTTTCCTCATCTGTAAAATGAAAGGATAGATTTTGATGATCTTAAGGGCCCATTCCAATTTTAAATTTAACCCCTCTTAATTCCAGTGCTTTCCCTCTTTTATTTATTCCTTATTTTTCTGATATTTTTAAAATAAGCTATTTATATTTATATATATTTATAACAACCTTTGTATTTTTAAATTGTTATTTAATTGTTTATAATATTTAAAATATTAATAATATTTTATAATACTTATCTATAATCATTTATAATAATCAAAACAATAATATAATAAAATAAATAATAAATAATAAAGTTATTTATAATTTATATATGTTTACATATATACATATATATACAAAACAAACCAAATACTAGATAAATATATATATTTCTATGTTGTTTCCCCCTTTAAGTTGTAAGCTTCTTGAGGTCAGAAACTATCTTTTGCTCTTTTTTATACCTCTGGCACTTAGTACAATGCCTGGTAGGTGCTTAATGATTGGTTGATCTTATGATAAGTCCTTCTATTCTGAGCCATGGACAGAAAAAGTCTTCTCAACCTTTAGTAAAAGATGGCAACTCTGTGTCATGGTACATAAAGTATTGGACTTGGAGGCAAAGAGAACCTGAGTTCATACTCATCCTTAGCTATTTCTAAACTTATCTGGGTAAGTTACTTATCTTCCCTCAGCCTTTGATTTTCTCATCTGTAAAATGAAAGGGCTGAACTTGACATTTAGGATCCATTCTAGATTTAAATCTTTGATCCTGTGATAAGTCCTTTTGTCTTGGGTCATGGACAGAAATAGTCATTTAAGTCTTCACTATTGGGGAAAATGGAAATAATTCACCCTTTTGCTAGTAAAACATTTATGTATTATTCAAAACTTTTGCTTTCTCTTGGGGAATAGGAACTCTTGAAAAATGGATCATGGACATTGATTCTCCTCTATTTCTAGTTCCAGCTTGGTACCCACTTCAACTTTTTCCCTAATTTGTGGGAAAAGTCTACTAAAAGCTTATCCAAATTGTGTGTAGTAGCTTATTAAGTCCTATTTCACTTAAAAAAAAGCAAAACATCAAAAACATATTAGAAAGATCAGGGAAAACAGGAGAGGTACCATAAGCCTGAGGAAGGGCATAATTTTCCTGGTTTTCAAAAAGGGGAAAAAGGCTTCTTAATAAATCTTGTGAGTACTCATTCATTCATCCAAAATGTATGTATAAGTTTACACTGAGTTTGACTTCAACTCTTGGAAAAATTCTAGAACTTGCTGTTAAGGATGTGATTATTGACTGAAGAAAAAATGATTATGACTAGTTGGTATGATTTCATCAAGAACAAGTCTTGCCAGACTAGCGTTATTTTTCCCTTTTAATGGGTTTATGAAACAGATAGATATGGAGAATTCTATAGATATTGTTTGCCTCTATTGTAACAAAGCTTTAGAAAATATATCTTATAATTCTTGTGGAAAAGATGGCCAGATGGAGACTCAGTGATTTCAAAGTTAGATAGATCTGGAACTGTTTGAATAGCCAGATTAAAAAAATAGTCATTAATGGTTCCATGTCTACTTGGAAGTAGGTCTTCAATGGAGGACCACAGGGATCTGTGCTTGGCCTTATACTGTTTAACATTTTTATCAATTAAGAGATAATATTTGTAAAGTGCTTATTGCAGTGCCTGGCACATGGTAGGTGCTATATTAATGTTTATTACCTTCTCTTCCCCCATATTTATTTGGCTAAAGGTATAGTCAAGTCATCAAGCCACAATAATATGTTGAATCAGGATTCAAAATCAAATTGGAAGGCTAGAAAATTGGGCCAAGTCTATAAAGATGAAATTTATTTAATTTATTAACTTATTAACAACTTGTGGCATATGATTGTGATGGAATACTTCTGTGCTGTAAGAAATAAGAAACACATCAATTTGGGGAAAATATGAGAAAGACCTATATAAAATTACGAAGAACAAAACAAACAGAGCCACGAGAACATTATATACAGCAAAAGAAATATTCTTTGAAGAGTGACTTGTGTATGTCTACTTCCAGAGAAAGAACTGATAAATAGAGCATAGTTTTATACCTACGTATATCTTTTTGTCAAATGATGTCTTCTCTATTGGGGTGGGCAAGAGAGAGAGGGAGGGGGTTAATTGAGTATCTTAATATTTTAAATATTACAAACAAACAACTAAATAACCATTTAAAAATACAAAGGTTGTTATAAATGCTCATTAACAAAGACTAAAAATAAGTAGCAGACAGTAAAAAAATGTAAAAACTTTTACTTGGTTTATAATAATCAACTTTACACATATGTGATGCATCTGACAAAATTATTTTAGTGGCTTATAAGTACAATAGGAGTCATCAGGGTGATATTGTAACTAAATAAACTTATGAGATCTTGAGAAGAATTACTAAGTGGGACTGACTCCCTATACTGCCTTGGTCAGGCCACAGCTGGAATGTCGAGTTCAGTTCATGCCAATTTATGAAGGCCATTGATAATCTAAAGAGCACCCAGAGGTGGAAAACCAGAAAAGCCAAGGGCTATTTGTCGATGTCATATGAACATTTGCTAATGGGGCAGGTGATATTAAAGTTGGAGAAAGAAAAGTCTGAGTTATTTTTAAGGGAGCAACATAATATTCAAGGATTGGAAATACCACTATAGTTAATAAGGATTAGACTTATTCTATCGGACTCCAAGTAGACAAGGAAATAATGGGCAGAAGTGTCATAGAGTCAAGGAGCATAAAGTTCTTAAAAATTAAAATTATCCCAAAGTAGACTACTTTGAGAGTCAGTTCTCTCTCTTTGGAGGTCTTCAATCAAAGTATAGATTGCCAATGGTTGGCTGTATTGTAGAGGGGATTCTTTTTCCAGTATCTTTTGGATTAGATGGCCACTGAGACTCTTTCCAATTTAGAAATTCCATAAAGCTATATTATTTTGCTAAAGGCCTCCTTTGATCCTTCACTATGGTCTGGAGGGGACCCAGGGCTTTTAAAAACCATGCCAATGGAGTACAAGCTGTCACAGGTCCTATCCAGCAGGAAAGGATTTGAGTCTGAGCCCAAGGATGGATTGTACAGCTGTCACTAGAGGATTCCCCCTAGCTACTTCATGAAATTGGCTCAGGGTGAGGAAATCATCAGTCACACTATCTCCGCAAGACCATCTACTATGTCTGCTTTGTGTTNATACAAAACAAGCCAAATACTAGATAAATATATATATTTCTATGTTGTTTCCCCCTTTAAGTTGTAAGCTTCTTGAGGTCAGAAACTATCTTTTGCTCTTTTTTATACCTCTGGCACTTAGTACAATGCCTGGTAGGTGCTTAATGATTGGTTGATCTTATGATAAGTCCTTCTATTCTGAGCCATGGACAGAAAAAGTCTTCTCAACCTTTAGTAAAAGATGGCAACTCTGTGTCATGGTACATAAAGTATTGGACTTGGAGGCAAAGAGAACCTGAGTTCATACTCATCCTTAGCTATTTCTAAACTTATCTGGGTAAGTTACTTATCTTCCCTCAGCCTTTGATTTTCTCATCTGTAAAATGAAAGGGCTGAACTTGACATTTAGGATCCATTCTAGATTTAAATCTTTGATCCTGTGATAAGTCCTTTTGTCTTGGGTCATGGACAGAAATAGTCATTTAAGTCTTCACTATTGGGGAAAATGGAAATAATTCACCCTTTTGCTAGTAAAACATTTATGTATTATTCAAAACTTTTGCTTTCTCTTGGGGAATAGGAACTCTTGAAAAATGGATCATGGACATTGATTCTCCTCTATTTCTAGTTCCAGCTTGGTACCCACTTCAACTTTTTCCCTAATTTGTGGGAAAAGTCTACTAAAAGCTTATCCAAATTGTGTGTAGTAGCTTATTAAGTCCTATTTCACTTAAAAAAAAGCAAAACATCAAAAACATATTAGAAAGATCAGGGAAAACAGGAGAGGTACCATAAGCCTGAGGAAGGGCATAATTTTCCTGGTTTTCAAAAAGGGGAAAAAGGCTTCTTAATAAATCTTGTGAGTACTCATTCATTCATCCAAAATGTATGTATAAGTTTACACTGAGTTTGACTTCAACTCTTGGAAAAATTCTAGAACTTGCTGTTAAGGATGTGATTATTGACTGAAGAAAAAATGATTATGACTAGTTGGTATGATTTCATCAAGAACAAGTCTTGCCAGACTAGCGTTATTTTTCCCTTTTAATGGGTTTATGAAACAGATAGATATGGAGAATTCTATAGATATTGTTTGCCTCTATTGTAACAAAGCTTTAGAAAATATATCTTATAATTCTTGTGGAAAAGATGGCCAGATGGAGACTCAGTGATTTCAAAGTTAGATAGATCTGGAACTGTTTGAATAGCCAGATTAAAAAAATAGTCATTAATGGTTCCATGTCTACTTGGAAGTAGGTCTTCAATGGAGGACCACAGGGATCTGTGCTTGGCCTTATACTGTTTAACATTTTTATCAATTAAGAGATAATATTTGTAAAGTGCTTATTGCAGTGCCTGGCACATGGTAGGTGCTATATTAATGTTTATTACCTTCTCTTCCCCCATATTTATTTGGCTAAAGGTATAGTCAAGTCATCAAGCCACAATAATATGTTGAATCAGGATTCAAAATCAAATTGGAAGGCTAGAAAATTGGGCCAAGTCTATAAAGATGAAATTTATTTAATTTATTAACTTATTAACAACTTGTGGCATATGATTGTGATGGAATACTTCTGTGCTGTAAGAAATAAGAAACACATCAATTTTGGGAAAATATGAGAAAGACCTATATAAAATTACGAAGAACAAAACAAACAGAGCCACGAGAACATTATATACAGCAAAAGAAATATTCTTTGAAGAGTGACTTGTGTATGTCTACTTCCAGAGAAAGAACTGATAAATAGAGCATAGTTTTATACCTACGTATATCTTTTTGTCAAATGATGTCTTCTCTATTGGGGTGGGCAAGAGAGAGAGGGAGGGGGTTAATTGAGTATCTTAATATTTTAAATATTACAAACAAACAACTAAATAACCATTTAAAAATACAAAGGTTGTTATAAATGCTCATTAACAAAGAATAAAAATAAGTAGCAGACAGTAAAAAAATGTAAAAACTTTTACTTGGTTTATAATAATCAACTTTACACATATGTGATGCATCTGACAAAATTATTTTAGTGGCTTATAAGTACAATAGGAGTCATCAGGGTGATATTGTAACTAAATAAACTTATGAGATCTTGAGAAGAATTACTAAGTGGGACTGACTCCCTATACTGCCTTGGTCAGGCCACAGCTGGAATGTCGAGTTCAGTTCATGCCAATTTATGAAGGCCATTGATAATCTAAAGAGCACCCAGAGGTGGAAAACCAGAAAAGCCAAGGGCTATTTGTCGATGTCATATGAACATTTGCTAATGGGGCAGGTGATATTAAAGTTGGAGAAAGAAAAGTCTGAGTTATTTTTAAGGGAGCAACATAATATTCAAGGATTGGAAATACCACTATAGTTAATAAGGATTAGACTTATTCTATCGGACTCCAAGTAGACAAGGAAATAATGGGCAGAAGTGTCATAGAGTCAAGGAGCATAAAGTTCTTAAAAATTAAAATTATCCCAAAGTAGACTACTTTGAGAGTCAGTTCTCTCTCTTTGGAGGTCTTCAATCAAAGTATAGATTGCCAATGGTTGGCTGTATTGTAGAGGGGATTCTTTTTCCAGTATCTTTTGGATTAGATGGCCACTGAGACTCTTTCCAATTTAGAAATTCCATAAAGCTATATTATTTTGCTAAAGGCCTCCTTTGATCCTTCACTATGGTCTGGAGGGGACCCAGGGCTTTTAAAAACCATGCCAATGGAGTACAAGCTGTCACAGGTCCTATCCAGCAGGAAAGGATTTGAGTCTGAGCCCAAGGATGGATTGTACAGCTGTCACTAGAGGATTCCCCCTAGCTACTTCATGAAATTGGCTCAGGGTGAGGAAATCATCAGTCACACTATCTCCGCAAGACCATCTACTATGTCTGCTTTGTGTTGGAGAACTTCTCCATAGAAACAAAATCTCAGATCCCTGAGGTACTCAGGTACATTGTTTTCTAACTCTTTGGTATGAATGACTTTTAGCTTCTCAACTACATTGTAAACTTGATGTCAGAAGAGACTATGTCTTGTAATTAATTATCCTTTCCCTCCCTACAATTTAGCACAATCCAGGGCATATAGCAAGGAGAGAGAGGCTTAATAAATACTTGTCAAAGTGATTGTAAAGTTATTGCATAGGAAAAAAAAGAGAGGATGTATCCAATCCAATGGAAGTAACCAAGGAATATTTAAGGGTACCCAGTTCATTGGGAGTAACCATGGAATATTTAAGGATATAATATGTGCCAGACGCTTTGATAAATAATCTAGGTACGAAGGAAGGCCAAACAAAAACCAAAATAGATCTTTCCCTTAAGGAGTAATATTCAATGGGAGATATGGAATATAAATGGCTATGTTCATACAAGATATACATAAAGAAGATGGAAGTTAGTCTGAAAAGAGGAAGCATTAGCTAGTGGGGGACTGGGAAAAGCCTTCTTCAAGAGTTGGGCTTTGAGCTAAATCTGGATGGGAGCCAAGAGAGAGAGAGCTGGAATCCAAGACCTGGATTCCAGTCATAATTTTGTCAGTTACAATATAATAACCATGGGAAGGTAACTTAATCTCTTTGGGCCTCAGTTTCTCCATATGTAAAAAGAAAAAATTAAACCTGATGACTTCTAACATTCCTTCCAGCATTGAATCTACAATCCTAAAATCTACACTCTTGGGTTCTTTCACTTGGTATTTGTATGTTATGGAGGTTTCTCTTATATGAAAAAAAGCTAGATACTTATTAAAGTGCTTCATAATTAAAAAAACCAAATAACTTTTGGAAAAAACTTCTTAAATAAATTAAGTCTAATAGAATCTTACAGAGTTAGATTTAGGTTTAAAAAAAGGTAAAATGAAGCCGATATGACTAAATATTTTTAAAGTACTTGATAAATTACAAGATGGGAAAAGCTAGGAGTAAAGAAGACCGTCTGGTCTTTGGAGGAAGTCTATAAGCAACTTTTGTTTGAAATTTTGAACCTTACCTACCCTAAAGTGCTCTTTTGGCTATTCCCCTCCTTAATTTACATTCACTAGTTGGATTCTTTTTTCAGGTGGGATAGGAAATCACTATGCCAGGTTCAGGATACTTCATGGCTCAACTCCTAAAAATATAGCTTATGACCCCCTCCGTCCCCATGTGTTTACCTTTCAATCATCACTCAGAGGACAAAATTAACACAAAGAAAAAAAAAGAATTGGAATAACTAGTAAATTATTTAATCTAAGTAACGTCATTTGCAACAGCCATCTCCCTAACAAAATTGGGACACACTTTCCTGCAAACATAGGTACCATCAGTAGGGAGAGTGAGCAAGAAAATAGGTCATGCGTGAGGACCCTACAAGTGTAGAGAATGTGTAAATGGGCAAGTGACATGCCTGATGCTTCAGGGAGCCTGATGTTCTTTTACAATCAATGTTCCTTCACAGTCATTTGGATACTTGGATAGTCAGGGCACTTTATAGTTTCTTTTTTGTGAAAAGGAGAATCATTTTGTGAAATTATTTCATTGGTGTGAGGAACCTCCTTTGAATAAACTCCTTTAATGCAGACTGGCACCTGCCCTGAATATTTAATGTAGCCTCGTCTATTGAGAAGACCATACTTTGGCTGGGTTCACCCAATAGGGTTGTATAACAGTGAGGTCTTGAACCCAGATCTTCCTGACTCAGGCTTCCTGAATCTTTAGCTTTTCTATCCCTTTCATACAGCATACCTCCTCACAATGGTTTCCTCTTAAAAAGAAAGAGGTCTTTGGGGTTGTTTCATTTATTCTGACTTAATAACCAAAAATCTCCCTCTCTAGACCTGTGATTTTAAATAGGAAATAAATGAAGATGGGCCAGGAAGAAAAGCAAGCACCAATGTATGACCACTATTATATTAAAGAACATAACATTACAAATCAATAAATGACTTGAAAGAAGATTAAAATGTGTGTTTTGCTGGTCTATTTTTAAACTTTTCTTTTTATTAAGCTGGGAAAGGGGGTTAGAGAAAGTTTAGCTAGCCCTTTACAAGATAATCTAAATGCACCTCTTTTCACCTTCTGTTCTCAGATTTGGCAGTGAAAAATTGTTCTGATCATAGTTTCTTGAAGTATAATTACTCTGTCAAAAGAAAATATAATTAAAACTGATATTTTTAAAAGGTACTATAATTGTATTTAAAGATTTGATAATTTGCTCACGTAGGAAATATTCTGTTAATTTAGCAACAGCTAACAATATGGGAGTCAGGAAATGATCTGACAGTTTTCTGCTTTCCTGTTTTTTAAAAAATACCATCCACTCTATCCTTTTGTCTGTCTGAAGGGAGAGGGAGTCAATTTCTGCTGTAGATTGAATTAAATGCTTGACACAGCGTTATGAGGTTATGTGCTTCAGGTCCATTTATATTGTCTCTATCCTGTATTGTCTGTGCCTCTTACCCCATCACTGCTGCAGAACTAGAAGAAAAATGGCTCCATTTCTCCAGTTCTCTTTACCATTAATCACAACCTGCAAGGATCCATTCTTTGTTCCTCTTCTTCCAATCTCCCCCCACCCAACCCTTGCTTTCTCTTTTTTGAGGTATTAATTATTTGTTTTTCTTCTTTATTTTTGAAATCAGTTTAGAAGCCATTGCATTATTTCCACTTAATTCAATGACTTTGGTGGATTCAACAAACATCAGTATCTACTCTTTACTATGTTTTCTTCTAGGTGTTGGGAAAACAAACAAGAATGGGAGTTCCTGCCCTTCAGGAGCTTACATTCTATTGAGAATAAAAGTCAAATAGAGATGTAAATAAAAGACAATTTAAAGAAGGACAGAACACTAATAACTAGGTGAATAGAAGATATTTCCCTAATAATTGTGGGTTTAGGAGAGGCTTCCTGGAGGAGGTGCCCCGGAAATTGAGTCCTGAAAGAAGCTAAGGAGTTGGGGAGATAAATTTTTTGACTGTGACCCTTGTGAAAGTTAGGAGCACTTAAGTAAATTCTTAGACATTAAAATATTTCTTTTTTGCACATGATTTTGGGGGGTTCCATTAATCTATAATAATAATTCAGGGTCACATATCCCTTTAAGTTTTTCAAAGAGTTTATGCTTTATTCAAGTCAGAAAGACTATTATTCAAGTCAGAGGAACTAGATACAAATTCTGCCTCTTATTTTTACTCTTTTTATTACCTTGGGTAAATCACTTAATTTCCTTGGGCCCCAATTTCTTCCTCTATAAAATGAGGGAGTTGGATGAGATGGATTCTAGGTTCCCTTTTAGGTCTAGATGGCATTATCCAATAATTGAATTTTTACAGATCAGGAAACAGACTCAGAACACTTAATTGACTTTTAGGTGGGTTCTAAACCTGGGCTCTAATTTCAGGGGACCTAGGATGAGCTTGGATGAGGAAAAAAAAACTGCATCTTTATTTTCCCTAACCTAGTACTGAAATTTAGCATTTCCTTTGATGATTTAAAAATGTTTACTCTGAGAAGGGCTCATAGGTATTATCTGACTATCTCAGGGGTCCATGATACAAAAAAGGGTTATGAACTCCTGAACTGATAAGTCTCAAAGATGAGATTCAAAACTAAGTCTCTCCAGACTCCCAAGTCTCCAGTGATTCTAAGATTCTGAAACTGAATTTCAGAGAAGAGCCCCTTGGATAAAAGAACTTTAAGTAAGAAATGGTTTTTGAGTTACTTTATCTGAGGCTGGAATAATTAAATTAAAATAAGAAGCAGAGACCATAGATCTCTCTCCTCACTTAATTCTGAGGCCATGGCAACCCATTGTCCTTGATCTATATGTAAAATAATAATAGAAATCTAATTTCATGTGTAATTGTGCTTATTTGAAACCTTGACTGGCCAAATGACTCCACTACGCAAAGACTCAGCTTCTGGTTCAGTGACCAGTGTTCCTCATCTTTGGGTTACCAGTTAACTTCTCCTTTTACTGCTATTCTCCCATGGAAACAAATGGTGTCATGGTCCCTCACCTGATTCCACACTTTATTTCTAGACTCAAGCCTTTGCAGTGATCGACCCCAACACTTGAAATGCTCCCTTACCAAATCTCTGACTCTTAGAATCTCTGGCTTCCTTGAAGACTCATTTTAAGCCATCTTTTTTATGGGACCTTCCTTTGAAGTCTACTTCAATTTTATTGTATAATAAATAATATAAGCATATTATTTATATGCAATATAATATATAATATAAATAAATATAATAAAATAAGTCTACTTATTTTAAATATGCTGATTTGTGTATATATTGTCTCTTCTATTAGACTGTAAGTAGTCTAAGGTATAGGGATAATTTTTTTCTTTTTCTTTGTATCTCCAACATTTTTTAAGATACCTGGAATTAGAAAGAAATACTAAAATTCTTATTAATTGGTTGGTTGGTCTCTTCAATATTTCTCTAGCTTTTAAGAGAACACAAACTTTTTTTTTGGTTGATATATATATATATATATGTGTGTGTGTGTGTATCCATCTATATCTAAACATATATATATATACACATGTAATATATATTATTATGTATTATAATGATGCATTCATATATTACACATATCATACTGTTAAATATATTAAATATATAACTATATATATAATTTATGTCCCATTAAAAAAGAATCCAATTGGTCAGCCTGGATTTTCATGTGGGTGGCATAATGCTCCATTATGTATGAGAATCTGCCTTTAAATTTTTGTCATTTCCCATGCCTCATTCTTCTTATGCCTTTCATTCACGGTCTTTTTTGATATTGATTTGTGGGAGTAGAATGCAAAGGAAAAAAGACACAATGATCAATTTTGATAATTAAAATAACTTAATAGGAGAAAGGGATTCAATGATGGCTTTAGGTGCTGTGTAGTAATGAATTTTTGCTCACAGCGTACACTGCGTAGAACAAAACAGATAAAAAGCAAGCCCAGGCTCCCCTAATCATGTCTTACTTTATCTAAAACATTGGCATTCACGCCATGGCTTGACAATACTTCTCACATCCCATTATTTCTCCTTCAGATTTAAAGACTTCCAAAAAGCAAAATAACATGCACACTTATTGCAGAATCCTAATGACAGATAGAAGGTGAACCTGTGAGCAACTCTAAAGATTCAGCTGAGGCTGCTGGATGAAGGATTTCATTGCTTGGCTTGCTTGTTCACCTTTGAAAAGAAGAACTGGTCTTCTTCCTGTCTAAATTGGAAGGTAGCAACCAGTTTTAACTGTAAAGTTAGACCTTATTGTGTTTAGTGTGGGCTCTAACCTCCATGACCCCCAGGAAGTGGTAAGGAGCTCTTTAGGGGTGCTCTGGTCATGCTTTCATATAACATATATCTGTCTTCCTCTACATTTGCCATCTCCATTTCTTTATCTTTCTCCATCCTTTACAGCATGGCTTCCATTGCTTTAGGGTCATCAATGACTTTGGCTTTTTCCAACATAAGCAGTGACCTCTTAAAAGGCAATCTCAATGCCTTTCCTTCAGTCTTCGCCCTTAAGTCACTTTCTCAATATATTTTCTTTTAGGCAGCTAGATGATAAAGTGAATAGAGAGCTGGGTGTCGAATCAGGAAGATCAGAATTCAAATCTAATCTCAGATAGTTAGTTCTTGGCACGTGCCCCTGACCAAGACACTTAATCCCTGCCCACCCCAATTTCCTCAACTGAAAGCAGAAATAATAAAAGCACCTACTTCCGCAGAGTTGTTAAAAGGATCAAATGAACTAATATTTGTAAAGCTCTTAGTAGAATGCCTGGCACATAGTAGGCATTTGTAAATGCTTATTCCTTTCTGTTGGCTACTGAAACATTGTTCTCTCAGGGTTCTTTCTCTGTTTTTTTTTTCTGTTTTAGATATTAATTTTTTAGAGCAAGGGTCTAATTTTTTTTTTTGTGTTATAGACTCACATTTTACAGTCTAGTGAAGTCTATGTGCCACTTCTCAGAATAAAAATTTTAAAGATATAGGGATACAAAGAAAATCAATTTTATTGCAGTTATCAAAATATTTTTCAAAAGTTCATAGACCTCCAGGCTTAAGAACCTCTTTTTTAGAGGGTCAGAGGTAGCTGAGTGGTTGGCACATTAGATAGATAAATATTTTAACTTGGAGTCAAATTTCATCTCAGTTACTTACTAGCTAGGTGACCCTGGGTAAGTCATTTAACTGCTCTTACCTCATTTTGCTCATTATTAAAATGGGAGTCATAATAACATCTTCCCAAAGACTGTTGTTAAGATCAAGCAAGATAATAGAGTAATTCCACTTTATACTACTCGATAGTATTATAGTATAATAATATAGTAATACTGAATAGTATATAGTGAGTGTAAAATACTGTATATAGTAATACTATCTATCATATACAAAATATGGTACTATATAGCATATAATAATATTGCATACTATATAGTTCACTGTACTATAAAGACTATAGTAATAAAGTATTATGTAGCATATTATATGGAATATAGAAATACTGTATAGAATTTAGTGCTGCATAGCAAATAGTAATACCATTTAGTGTATATGGAATCTATATAGTACTATGTAGCATATAATAATACTGTATAACATATATAGTAATACTATACAGCAATAGTAATACTGTGTTGCATATAGTAATACTATAAAGTACTAATACTACATAGTATCTATTACTATATAGTATACAGAAATATTATGTATTATATAAAGTATATAGTAATGGTATATGGAATATTATATAAAGTACAATAGTATTACCTAGTAAAATTGAATAGTATATAGCGCCTAGTAATATTGTATATTGCTGCAGTACATAGTAATACTGTATAATATATAGTATAGTAATGCTGTATAATATATAGTATATAGTAATGCTGTAAGATTAAAAATTAATATCCAAATACTCCAAGTATTAAATTTAATAAGATTCATTAATAATAATGTAGATTTTAAATTAATATGTAAAAAACTAAATATTATATTTTTATAAAGTTTTATTAATAATAAACTAACAAAAAAACTAACTAAAAAGGTACTAACTAGCTGACTCCCAAGAACAAAAGAGAGGAAGAGGGAGGAGCTACAGAACTTATAAAACAGTACCTAGCCACGCAAATGTGGAGGCGCAAGAGAGATTAAAAGGAATTTTGGGATATACTCAGGGAGTTATGAGGGACGCAGTCCAAGGTTCAAAATCTTCATTTATACAACAGCTAAAATAAAAATCTAGAATAAAAAGGGAGCTAACTCAGCTGCGGTCCTGAGAGAAGAGAGTGGGAGGGTGGGCTTAGAGCAAACTTATAAACAACATGTGAAGATGTAATGTGGATGAAGGGAAAAAGATGCTGGGTAATGTAGTTGAGGGGTTCAAGATTTTCTAATTATACAATACTATATAATATTTGGTTCTCTAAGTAATATTGTATGGTATACATAGTATATAGTACTTTTTAGTGTATAGTACTATATAGTAATAATGTATATATTGAGGGAATTAGAATAGCAAGTAGTCGTGGGAATTGAAGGAACCATACTGGCTCCATCTTGTCACTCACTTCTTGAGGTAGCTCAGTTCCCTTTCTATGCAATTATGGGCTTAATTTTTGTCTAGTGAGAAAATCTTATTCGGTTATGGGAAATGTGAGAATGTTTTCAGGCACTGTTTGAACCTAGCCCTGCATGGCTGCGAACCTGATCTATCCCTACCTGTTGTTTGGAGACCTTTAACTAAGGACCCAGGATATGGTGACCAGAAACTAGGTGGATCCAAGGACTGATGCAAAGAGTTTTCTTACAATTTTATATCTCAGGCAATCCTTATTAGATAAAACCTTTCTTATCTGAAAACTGGCCTCCAAATAGTCAATCAGTTATTATCTCCATGTTCCTTTCATTGAATACCAATGCTTGGGAGGAGTGGGACACCTCTTTTTCTGATTTCAGAAGCTTTGATTTTTCCAATTATACCTTTTGCTTTCCCTCCCCCAGCTCAGAAAGCCCCTAATCTTCCTTCCAATTAGAAATCAGGTTACCTAATCTTGTATCCTATTAATTGTTTTCTTTTTGATATGTGAACATTTTTCTACCCCTAATTTGTGATTCAGTGCCAAGATGGTGGAAGGTCTGGTTCCATTTTGTTGTGTAATTGGTACACATTGCTTAATAAATTGATATGCTCAGAAGCTCAAACCTTTGTTTCCTCAGTCATTTCTTCTTTTACCCTACCATAGTATATAGTGAATGCTATATGTAATATATAGTACTCTACAGTATATAGTAATACTGTAGAGCATTAATCTATAGTACTGTCACTATATAGTAATATTATAATTTTGTAATCCTGAAAGCTCAATATGTGTTGGTTACTACTACTATTATTATTACTCCTCCTCCTCCTGCTAGTGCTCTGCTACTATTGCTACTACCACTACCAGTCCCTTTCCTTCAATGCCCACATTGTAATACCCACATAAAACCTCCTAGGCTCCTTCTTTGGCCACTCTTCTCTTCCATCTCCTCACACTGTTCTTTGGTGATTGCATCTACTCACTCCCATAGCTTTAATTATTCCCTCTGTGTCTTTCAGATCTGTCAGCAGTCTATATTGGATGAAGCTGGTGTCAGAATTCAACAGGAGCAGCAGCTACTCCAGTTTCATAGTGTGACTACTCCCAGCTCTCACGAGGTAAGAGAATAGGGATGAGGTTGTTATCAGTATGTTCTGTCCCCCAGCATAGGCTATAGGGAGGACAGGAAGACTTGAGGACAATCCAGCTGAGGTCATTGTCTGGGGAGGCAGGGTTTGGAAAACAAAGGACTTGGTCATTGAAATGTGTGAAATGGACTCTGTAGTTGGGAACAGGCTGTCAGCACAAAGAGCTCAGAAGCCAGAATGGTACCTGAAGGGGAGGGTTTTAAATCAAGAAGACAATCTGGTCCAAGATCATGAACATTTTGAGTGTAGAACAAACACAACTAGATGAATATGGAGAGATGAAGAAGTGTTGGTGAAGACTAATGGGGTAGGCAAAGAGGCACTCTGGATAATGTATTGCTTCTAGAGTCAGGAAAACTTGAGTTCAAATCCAGCCACAGATACTTGCCAGTTGGGTAATTCCAACAAATCACTTCAATCTCCATTTGTCTCAGTTTCCCCATCTGTAGAAGGGGAATAGTAATAGCACCTGTTGCCCAGGGTTGTTGGGATATTGTAAAATTCTTAGTACAGTGCCAGGCACATGGTAGATGCTCTATAAATGTTAGTTATTATTATTTAAGTTGATAAGTCAAAGTTATGAAACTGTGTGTAACATAGTAGATAGTAGTACTGTCAAAAGAAAGAGAGAAATTTTGAAGGATGGTTTTAGAGAGAAAGATAATGTATCCTATTTCAGATGTGTTGATCTTGGCATGTCAATGAGATTTCCAGATGGAGATGTCCACCAGGCAGTTGTTGATGTATGACTGAAATTCAGGAAAAAAGTTAGATTTAGATCTATGGACTGGCATTTAGATGGCAGTTGAGCCCATAAAACTGATGAGATTACCAAAAGATAGAGAGGAAGTAAGAATTATGGGAATATAGTGTTATTTTAGGACCTAGATGAGCTCTAGTCCCCCAAAATATCCCAGTAAAGCTCTGAAAATGCACTTGAAGAAACAATGATTAATAAACCCCCAAAGAAACAACTATAAAGTCTTCCATCCATCTCAAGATTATATAAGAAACCTGCCAGAATCTTGCATAGGCTCTGAGCAGATATAAACCAGAGCAGGCAGAAGGCAGGGTGGACAAGCAGTGGAGACCTCTGGCAGAAGGCAGAGCCATGCCCATGCCAAGGCAGCCCATGCCTGACGTAGGAGCCAGGGAGCCTGTGCTCTTCCCAGAGCCCAGGCACCCTGTACCTCCTCCAGCAAGAGACAAGTTCAGTTCAATATTTGGGCAGGCCACACACAAACCAAACTACAGCAGACTCTATAGACTGAGGAAGACTTGGGGCAGCACCTGGGAAACCCAAATCTTGGGGTCATGCAGGAAACAGAATTGATGATATCTGATTGGGGCTTGTCATCGTCCCAGTAAGAGACAGAGTCAATTGTAGATTTGGTGTCAAACAAAGAGAGAGAAGTAAAGAAGGAAGAAAGATCCAGAACCCAACTCTAGCCATCAGGAGACTGAGCTGAAATACAGGAATTCCTGCAGGTGATGGGGTCTAATTTTCTTCATCTCACCTGGGAACAAGCATACCATGTTCATGTCTCCAAAGGGTATGGGAGAGGTGAAGTGAGGATGCCCATTATTACCGCTTCAATATTGTAATAAGTATGCTGGGTGTAGCAATAAGAGAAGAAGAAGAGATTGAAGGAGTTAGAATAGGCAACGAGGAAATAAAGGTATCACTCTTTGCAGATAATATGATGGTTTAATTAGAACAGTGGTTCCCAAACTTTTTTGGCCTACCTCTCCCTTTCCAGAAAAAATATTACTTAGCCCCCTGGAAATTAATTTTTTTAAAAATTTAATAGCAATTAATAGGAAAGATCAATGCACCTGTGGTCATCACCGCCCTCCTGGATCACTGCAGCACCCACCATGGGGTGGTAGCACCCACTTTGGGAATCACTGACTTAGAGAATCAACCAAAAAACTGATCAAAATAATTAACAACTTTAGCAAAGTTGTAGGATATAAAATAAACCCACATAAAACATCAGTATTTCTCTATACTACCAATAAAATCCAGTAGCAAGAGGTAGAAAGAGAAATCCTATTTAAAATAACCAGAGACAACATAAAATACTAGGGAGTTCACGTGTTAAGACAAACATTATAAGATGTAAAATAGATAACTTTTGACTACATTAAATTAAAAATGTTTTGCACAAACAAAACCAATGCAACCAAGATAAGAAGGCAAACAACAAACCACTTGTCAGTTGGGTAATGCTTTGGATTCTTATAAATTTGACTCATTTCTCAATATATTTGAAAACCTCCTCTTTCTTCAAGGCCCAAGTTGAGTGATATCTCTTCTTCTCCTCCTCTATCCCCTTTTCTCAGCCTTATCTCCACTACAGCGGAAAGCTGTCTCTCCCTAAATTCTTCTAGAGCTCTTTAACTGGATTTTTCTCTGAACTCTATCTACTTCTACCCCTGGCTTATCTCCTTTAGTAGATGCTAAACTCCATGAGCGGAGAGAGGCTATGTTTTTCTTTTTCATATTTATACTCCCACTACCATTAATTCATAGTAAGTAGAAAAAGATGAATAGAGAAAGCATTTATTAGGAACTTGCTGTGCAGGAGGCTCCATTTTAAGTGCTCTGGGTTCAATACAAGGAAGCAAGGCAGTCTTGTGTTCTAATGAGGGAATACAAAACATAAAAGAGAACTAGAAGAATGAGGGAGGCCCACTGATATTGTGTGGAGATGATCAGGAAGTGACATGGAGGCCTGGTTCTAAGCAAAGTAAGAGAAGGCTTAACTATCAGAGTCTAGCATCCTAGGGGCAGAATCCCAACTGTATTTTTGTTATAAAATTTATCTTTTCAAAAGGGGAGAAGGAAGATAAAAATTCTTTGTTAACTAAAAAATTAAATATTTAGCCCTTCCAAAATAAAAAAAAAAAGATTTCAATAACATTGAGTATAAACTATCACTAGGCTTCTAGCCACTGTTACACAGGCCAGGAAAAGAATCTTAAGTAGGGCAGCATATGGGAATTGGGCTAGCAATTCTTTGGTTAGTGCCACCTTTCCCAGGTTTGAAGTCTCTAAAAAGTGATCTGGATGAGGATTAAGTCTCTGCTGGACCTAAGAAAGAATGGATGGGGTGATGGGACAGTAAAATCATTGCGGGCTGGCTAGAATCCAAAGAATTTAGGCAGAAATAAAGCCACGTAACCAAAAAGAATCAGTGGGAGCTTTCTGGCTGGATCATTTCATGATTCATTCACATTCTGATCACCATCTTCAGGTGACTGTCTAAAGACTTATTGTCAATAAAATTGCCATAGTAGATTGGTAAACATTCCAGGACCAAAGGGTTATTAATTATATTGTTTTTTGCTGGCATTCTCAAGGGAAAATTGGAATTTTTTCTTCTTTATTTGAATTTGTAGCCTTAAGCTTTAGAGGTCTTGTGTGTTACAGTACCTTAGTTATTAAATACTGTATATTACTTCTGACCAAAACCGTCTATCATTTCTGCTTAACTTTGTCTCATTGAAAAATAAACTAGCTTATTCCCTGAGAGGTCCCTAAATGAACGAATAAAGCATTTATTAAGTATTTAAAGTGTGCAAAGTACTATGCTAAGTGCTGGGGACAGTAACAGAAAAGTGAGAAAACTCTTGCTTTCCAGTGGCTCACATTCTAATGGAGGAGACAATACATGTCCAGTTTTCACATTTTGGTCATGAGTCAGATAGAGAAGTCTCAGGTCTGTAGGGTGTAGCCACAAAGCAAATGGTAATGCTTCTTCTTTAATGTAATTTCCACTAATGAAATCACATCAGTATCTCAGTTTCCCGATGTTGAACCATTTGACAATGCCAAGGATACTGGTGGCAAGAGCTATTCTTTCTGGGTCTTCAAAAGCTTGGACTATAGCACCTGGGTGGTGGGGTGTCCATGACCAGGCTGTGTCTCCACAGTAGCAGTAGCTTTCCAGGATGACGGCAGAGGGCATGGGACTGGAAGGGTAGCAGATTGGATATCATCCAATTGCCTTAATAATGTTTGACTAGAGAGGTGCTTGGCCCTAAAAGTCCTATGCAAGAAAATGTGGTGTTGCTGAAACATAGCTAGAATAGAAAGGGGTAGTCATCAGGGCCAGAAGCTATGGAGATGTCCTGGAAGTCAAAGTATGAAAAAAAAGCCTTGGATTGGAGGATTAGTAGATCACTGGTACTCCTGAGACAGAATACAGGATAGGAGATGACAAGAGGTTGAGAAGAGGGCATGGGGTTGAGGAAGAGGTGACATCAGTTGTTTGACAACTTTTTTTTCCCCAGGAGAGAAGGTAAGAAGAGTGATGGTAATTGAATGAGGTAGAGGGTCAAGGTAAGTTCTCTTTAACTTTAATATAAGTAAGCATATTTTAGGAGATGGAAAGAAACTAGTGATGAAGGAAATATTGGAAATCCATCAGAGAGGACCACTGCAGAAAAGTCCTAGAAGAGTCAGGAAGGAATTCTGTCAAGGGTGTAGGTATACCTTTTGTGACTAGGGAAGGGAAGAGAGAATGAATGATGACACAGAAACTTCAGCATGGAGGAGGGGAACTATGAGCTTATATGGGGCAACCTCTGCTAATAAATGTGGGAAGTGGAAGATCAGTGAAGGTTGAAAGGAAAGAAGGAAGAGAGTTGCAGTAGTCATCATAGGAAATGAAGTAGATTTGTCCATATGTGTCCAGTAGAATTGTCAGGAAGTTGTAGCAAGGACTAAAATGAAGTCATATACCATAAATGTGTAGTGGGTGAAATCATTTTGATTTTGATTATTTCCAGAGACAGAGGAATGATTTTCATATGTGTTACCATAGCTACAGATAGTTCTGGATACATTCCTGATTATGGACACCCATGACCACCAACACTGGCTCAGGTTCAGTCTGGATTTAAAATATAAAATTACCTGCATATAATATTTCATAAATTTATTACAAAGTGGACATGAAGTCTCCATCCCATTGAGATTTTTGTATCTAAAAACAATAAAAATTCATGACTGTTTAGCTTTACTTTGGGGAATTTATCTATACTATGAGTTCTGATGATCTGGGACCCCATGATCTCACGCGACAAGTTCACCATTCATGTGGCATTTCAGGCAGGATTTCCTGTTGAGTCAACACTGACAGTTCCAAGGTTATCTCTGGCTTGCCCAAATCCAAGAAAACAAAAAAAAGAGAAACAGACAGAAAGAGTGAGGATTAGTCATGCCATCTTTCTTTGGAATATTTCTCTGGCCCACCTGCCTGGTGTGGTACTTAAGTCCTCTTCTGACTGGCTTGGTGCTCTTAAGTGATCCAGTCTTTGGGGAGGTGTTCAGAATGATAATTTTGCTTCAGTCTCATCCCTTTGGTGTCAAGGGCATGATGTCTGGGTGAAAGCCAGGAGTGTACAAAGAAGAAAGTGGGTGCTATACTTCCTAAGAGGATTGGTAGTAGAGGAATCATCCATAAGTGGGATTGTGAAATACAGAACATGCCAATCCCTTGTCCTAGCCCTGGGAGGAAGAATGTATGAGAAGGATTGAGACATCTGGGAGAGGATTGCCCAGCTCATGGAGTCACCACAGAGAGTCAAGTGTCAGTTAAGATGAGGAGGTGGAAGGAATACCAGGTGTAAAGTCTGATGATGGAAAGTAGATTGTAGAGAATCAGGCAGAGGTTGCAAACGTCTCAATGGAATGGGCTCAAGGATGAGAAAACTAGATTTTCAGTGGGCCCAGGAAGAAGTTGGACTGATTAGAATAGGGATGAGAGTTTATGCAATGGTGGGATGGGAATGTACCTTGCAAGGTTAGCTGGACTAAATCTGATATAATGAACAGAAGACTGGGTCTAGAATCAGACGAGTGTTCGGATACTGCCTTTTCCATGTGTGACCTTGGGTGAGTCATTTATTAATGTTCCTTTATCTAGAAAATGAAGGGGTTAAGCTAGGTGGATTGATGAGATCTTTTCCAACTCTGGATTTATGATTCTGTGGACTAAGATGGTGAGATTACATGTAATACCATGGTTTGGGAGATGAGTGCAATGGGAGGTAGATTGAGAAATCATATTCACCCAGCAGAATTTTATTTTTTAGTTCATCCTTTTCTCTAGCTTACTTTCATCAAAAGGAGGTGTAGATTAGAATTATTAAAATATTTCTTTTCAAAATATATTTTTCCCTAAAGTATCTACTCAGAAATTTATAAAATCTTGATAGGAAGCCATAGTGATATATAATTCATGATAACATGGCTCAGTTGACCATTATGTAATCAATTTACGGCTTCTTTTGAGGACTGATATAGACATTGGACCAGTGGGGAGTATACTTATTTCCACATTTAGGGGACCTAAATGAAAAGAAGATATACTGCAGATATTCAATGTATTGCCTGCCAGTCTTCCTTGGGAGTATAGCTCAAGGTTTTAGCTCATAAACTATATGTGATCCTGGTCCTGGCTACTTCTTATACCTATCCATATGTGCCATCTCACTAGGTCCATCATTGTAAGATCTTCAGGTTATAAATTGGGGTGATGACTGTTAAAGTCTTCAGCCTCTTTTCTCAAGGACTCAATTTTCTAGTAATAAAACAACTCTAAGTTTATTTTCCTCCCTAGGAAAATCCATAGGCCAGCCCTGAACCATGAACCCTGATCCAGGATTGGAATGGAGAGTTTAGAAATGGGACCTAAAAAGAATTCTTTGGAAGTAGTTTGTGATATAGTCCAGTAATTGTTGATTATAGCAGTCACTGGCTTTTGGTCTCTGCTTGTGGTTTTAATTAGTTTTAATGAATGTTAACCGCATAGTTCTCCGTTCTCCTGTTTTCAGGTTCATTCTTCAGCAGACTTTCCACAGCTGGGCACAGAAAAAAGGAGTTCTGTCACTGAGGCTAAAGGGATTCCCTTCCCTTGGTAGTCCAGGTCAATCTAAGAGAGGCATTAGGCTTGTAATGCCAATCTAAAGGTTGAGGTTAGGACAAGAAGGTTAAGGGTTTATTCCTGTCCTTGAAGCCAAATGAGCAAATATTCGGTATTTTAGGATCAGAGATTTAGTGCTAGAAGGGACCTGGTCCATATAGGCAGGCGCTGGCAGAGCCAGAATATGAGACTAATTTCTTTGTCTCCAAAGCTCATGTTATTTCCACTTCACCAGGGTCTCTGGATTTTACAGAATTAGAGGATCACAGATTTGGGCTTCAGATTCCTCATCTGTAAAAGGAAGGGGTTGGATTTGATGACCTCCAAATATGGCCCTTGTTAGCTCTAAGTCTATGATCTTAATGTTTGCTATAACCTGAAAGGACCTTAGAAGCCCTCCAGCATTGCTGCCTTACAAGAGTTCTATGTCCCGAACTTAATGAAGAATATGATGAGATGTTTCAGTTATATTGAGAAATACGGACTCAGGGTACACTTTCTAATGAGAACCTTCTCATCCAACCTTTCAATGGGGTACAAGGTGGAGCTGCTACATATAGAATTATAATCTCTAGAGAGCCTTGTTTTATTGTTTCAATACATGTATAAATATTATATTTTTTAAAGTCATAAACCTGAAATGGAGGAGTTAAAAAACCCAATTCTAGGGTCAGAAAACTAGTATATAACATTTAAATTAGTTATACATTTGGGTGTGTATATATATACATATATAAATTATATGAAATATAGTTTTAAACATCTTTCAGAATAATTATATATGTGTACATATAAGGTGCAATTATATATGTACATAAATTATAATTATATATGCATACAACATGCATGTGTAGATTATATGTATACAACATATATGTATTATATGTATATATTATATATGCACAAACTAATTGTATATGTATATAACATACATAACTAGTTTTAATGGCAAATATTAATAAATCAATGCTATATTTATATGTTTATTAGAGTATGTGTGTATATGTGCACATACACACAAATCTGTATATCCGTATCTATATATCTATATTCATATTAATATCTCTATCTATATCTTACCAATGAGTGTAAGGTAATAGGGCATATTGGCAGTTCTCAATAAAATAGTCTTTTGGATCTCATATTCATCTCCTAAACACATAGCAGGTTTTAAAATGGACAAATAATTTAAAAACATTATAAAACGGCCTCAGCCACTTCCCAGCTGTGTGACCCTGGGCAAGTCACTTGACCCCCATTGCCCACCCTTACCACTCTTCCACCTATGAGACAATACACCGAAGTTAAGGGTTTAAAAAAAAAAAAAAGAAAAAAACATTATAAAACACTAGATAGGGAACAACCTTAGAAATCTGTGAAAAGTCTGCTTTGCTCAAGCTTAATTGGAATGCATGATTTAAGGTCACCTTTTTTCACGAAAAACAAAACAAAATTTACAAGTTCAACAATCCTAGTTGATTATCAGTAATTGAAAACGGCATCAAAAGCAAGAAGAGGAACCTCACTATTTCTTAATCTGTTTTTCTTACCCATAGACTGTATGATTTTTCCTTACAAGAAAGTGACATAACCCCAGGCTTCTGCAAAATGTATTTCCCTGTTTGGTTCTAATAGATTGCAAAATGACTGAATCTTGTCAGCGACACAGTCGACTTGAAATATAATGAGGTTGTAGGTAAGGTATTTGAGAAATCCACTATTGATGTAACCAATGAAGCCACAAAGCAGCAGGAGTTTTGAGAATTGAACAGATATTAAGAAAGTAAAGGTCAGCTCTGTGTAATAGTGGAACGTAGAAATGTGTAAACAGTCCCATATCCCAAAAGAGAAAAGAAGCTTCAGGATAGAAACCATTGATCAGTGAAATCTGCAAATGAAAGGCCAGCTCTTAGGGAAATAAAAGGACTCAAAATTGAAATTGAGAAAAACAAAACAAGTTGTCTATTCAGGCAATAAAAGCAAAGTGCTTCCCTATGAAGAAATAGAACCATGGAGGGAAAAAAAATGTCTACTAAACAAAATATGTAAACAGCAGAAACCTCTAAGTCCTACTGCTTAGGGCTTTGTATCCCAAGATCCTAGAAAAGTGCCTGCCAGGTAGCAGAAAAAATCATTCTGGGAAGGATATCATAGGTTGATCACCTAGAAAAAGAATAATTTCAGTGAGTCTGATCTACAGGAGTTGTGTCTTCACAACTGGTGAATATGAATGTCTAGACCACTTGGAGATAAGTGATCTCAAGCTTAGAAGACCCATTATTTTAGTCTGGACTTTTGAGACTCCAACCATATCTACCAATCCTCAGTAGCATTCCGAAGTACCATGGAAGGTATGGTTCTAAGCGAACAAAAATGTCTTCCTACTGAATTTTCTGATGAGGATACGGAAAATAAGTCCAAAAGCACATTCCATACAATGAAAATATCATAGAAGATTGGCTCTCTTGAAGTGTAATTGATTCAGGGCAATTAGATCGATCCCTTTATCTGGAGGGGGTGGGAGATAATACAGATGGAGAAAAATAATAGTGATTGATGAATATTTGTTGCTACAGTAAAGGAATTCTACAAGTCCTTGTGTCTAGATTTTTCCAAATTACTCAAGATTGATTTTTTTGATTCATCGTGTGACTTTGGGCAAGTCCCTTCTAAACTCAGGGCTTCAATTTGTCTTCTAACATGGGTTTTACAAGACAGCCTTGAAAGCTCACCTCAGATATCACTTTCCTGCTTTATCTTATTCTTTATGCTCTCCAATTTATTTATTTATGTATAAATACATATCTTTTCCCACTTGGTCTTGGTAGAATGTAAACTCATTGGGGAAAAGGCCTGTTTTTCATTTTTGCCTTTATATGACAAGTAGGTAGCAAGGTGAACCAAATGCTAGTTTTTTTTTTTTTTTTAAACCCTTGTACTTCGGTGTATTGTCTCATAGGTGGAAGATTGGTAAGGGTGGGCAATGGGGGTCAAGTGACTTGCCCAGGGTCACACAGCTGGGAAGTGGCTGAGGCCGGATCTGAACCTAGGACCTCCTGTCTCTAGGCCTGACTCTCACTCCACTGAGCTACCCAGCTGCCCCCCCAAATGCTAGTTTTTAAATCAGAAAAACCTGAATTCAAATCCTGCCTCAGATGCTTACTAGCTGTTTGACCCGGGGCCAGTTACTTAACCACATCTAGCCTTAGTTTCCTCATATGTCAAATGGAAATAATAATAGCATCTATTTCACAAGGTTGTTGTAAGGATTATATAAGATTTATAAAGTATTTTGCAAACTTCAAATCTCTATATAAATGGTAGTTATTATTATATTGTGCCTTAGATATAGTAGGCCCTTAAATGATAATCATTAAATTGAAACCTTAAGAGGCAACAAATCCTTTTGCCTATTTCACAACCTCTAGGATCTAGAGCCATTGGGTGGTCAAAGTTATTACCAGTTGGGAAAAGTCCACTTTCTGCAAGTGTATATCTTTATAAAGGACCAAAATCATCTTTACTTTCCTGGTTTAAATAAAGTCAAGAACCCAATAGATGCCAGGGAGGTAGACCAAAGATCCCTACATGGATAATTATGCTCTTCCTCTCTGAGTATGTCAATTCTATCGACCTTACCCAATTTGCCCTAACAATGTGAGACTTTGTCTCCTTCTTTGAAATCACAAAACTCAGAAGCATCATATGGTAGATTGATTCCTGGAGATCAGATGACCTAAGTTAGAGAATTCAGTTGTTACCTGTTGCCCCTGCATTGTCTTGATGGAGCAGTGAAATAGAGCTCTTGTTATTTTGATTGAAAATCTTCCTCTACCTAACTTCATCTTACATAAATTTTGGATGGCTTTTTTTTTTTTATCACATCTTCATTTTCTTCCTGTCCACTTTCCAGTTTTCCTCAGGCCAGAAACAAATACTAGTTTCCTCTATTGCCTCCACTCTCCCCCATTCCTATTCTGTCCTTCCTTTTACTGCCAATCTTCTCAGGTGGTAGCTTTTCCTTCTTTACTATCAGTTCTTTCCTATATGCTGACTCCCTTCAAAAATGGCAAGCCTTGAAAGTTGTCAAACTAATCTATTTTTTTAAGTCTTTCATGTTCTTTTGCTTATCACTAGCACAGGACACCAACTGTTACCCGCTTCTTTCTTGAACCTTTCTCCTCCTTTACACTCTACTTATTCAATCACTTTTACCTTTTCTCTAGCTTCTCCTCTTGAGGCTTATGTGTGCTCAGCTCCCAAGATTTGATCTTCCCGCCTCTTTTTTTTTTGTTTTTATTACCAAGAACACTTGGTTTGGAGTCAAGAAGACCTGCATTTGACTCCTCCTTCACATATAGACATCACCTGTGTGACCAAGGGAAGATGCTTAACTCCTCACTTGGTGATAATAATGATAACATCTACTTCCTAGGTTTGGAAAACTCAAAGGAGAAGATAGAGCTAAAGTGCTCCGCAACCTTGAAAGAGCCATATACATGTTAGCTATTATTATTATTGACATTCTTTTTCATCATCTAGCACCTCTGTGGAGAGGACTCTTAGATAGCTCATCTCATCTCCAGCTCTTCGTTTCTGGCTATTTGCTGCAATCTCTATGACTGAATGTTTCTCTATTGTCTCAAATTCAATAGGTCATTCAGAATAATAATGATGACAATGATGTGTATATATGTATTGTGTGTATGCATGCATATATATTTAAAAGAGGAAGACAGACAGGAATGGGGGTGGGGTGGGGTGGAGAGAGAGGAGGAGGGAGGGAGAGAAGAAAGAGAGAGAGAGGGAGAGAGAAAAGGAAGGAGAGGTAGAGAAGGGGGAAGAGTCAGGAGGAGGGAAGGAGAAACAGACAGAGAGACACAGAGGGGGAGAGAGAGAGAGACAGACAGAGAGACAGAAAGAGAGAAAAAGAGAGACAGAGAAGGGGGAGGGGTGGGCAGGAGGAAAGGAGAGACAGAGTCAGAGAGACAGGGGAGGGGGTTAGAGAAAGAGAAAGAGACAGAGGAAGAGAGACAGATGGGAGGAAGGAGAAACAGAGAAAGAGACAAAGGGGAGGGAGAGAGAGAGAAAGAGAAAGAAGACAGAGACAGAGAAGGGGAGGAGCTGGTGGGAGGAAGGAGAGACAGAGACAGAGACAGAGACAGAGACAGAGAGACAGAGAATGTCGAGGGGAGGGAGGGAAGGAAGGCAGGAAGAAGAGACAGAAGTAGAGACATGTGGGGGAGAAAGAGAGTATGGGTGAGAGAGAGAGACAGACAGAAACAGAAAGAGAGAGACAAAAGAGGGGGAGAGAGAGAACGCTAAGGTTTTTACATTCGAAAGTGCTTCACATGTGTTAAATTCTTATATCCTTACATGAAGTAATTGCCACCACCATCCCCATTTTATGAATGAGGAAACTGAATCTAAGAGGTGAAGTGATTATCCCTGGGGCCGTACAGCTAAGTGAGCTTCTGAGGTTTTGAACTTGAGTCTTTAGATCTCCAAATCCAGCACTCATGCCATGTAGCCACTTGACTAAATCAAGATCCTTATCCTGGAATCTAAGTTCTATTAGTTCTGTTCTTTAAGAATGATTTACTTCTATGCTTCTATTTCCAGCCTTCTCTCCATCTCCTTGCCTTCTTGAACTGGTCCTTCCAGCCAGAAATGTGCCTACTTCCTCCTAAGCTTATCTGACAGGTTTCTCTGAGTCGTTGCCTAATCATTTGTACCTAGTTGGGTTGGCCCCTCTCATTTTTATAATTGACCCCTTACTGCCCAAGTGTCCCAGGTGGTAGACAGGCATTGCATAACTGGCTTGCAAAGGAGGCAGAGCTGAGGTCTCATCCTGTGTTCTCATCTTGTTGGACCTGAAATAACAGACCTTGGATCTAATTTCCCATCTCTCTCCAATCTGACTGATAGCAAGAACTGTCTCTTCTGGGACACTCTCTTTCTTTTTGGTGACTGAGGAGGTCGGGAGTTTCATGGCTCCTATTTTTTGTAGTATTGCTTGGTATTGAGCCAAAGGAGGCTTTGCTCTCATATCTAGTCTCTAATTTCTTCAGATGGGTGACTAGAGCAGTCACTCTTGGACACTGCTCCTCTCTCTAACTACCTAGAGGACAAGGAAGGGGGAACCTCTATGATCCACTGCCCTTTTGTTTTGCCATGGGGCAGGTTAGACTGATTCTCTGTCCTGGTCCTGTGGAGTTTAGGAAGCCTTCATTTGCAGCCTTTTGAAAAAAAGAATCCTCTCCTTTCCTCTTTTCCTCTTTCCCTCCATGTGACTATATTATGTTCAGGCTGATCCTACTGAGACAAGAAAAAAAGTGTTGGTCTATTAAAAATTGCAAACATTATATGTTTGGGATTATAGTTAAATAATTTATTTTCATTATTCAGAAGTCATTTTTGATAGATCTGCCTGCTTATTGTTGAGTTATTAGTTCATGGGCTCAGTAGTTCAACTCGATTGGCATGTTCATTACTTAGCTAAGAATTCCCTTGTAGCTTGTATGCTGCTAGTCTCCCACTCAGCCTCTCCTTTTTGAGCAAAATTGGATAGCTATTTCGTGTGATTAAACTTTGTGGCAGTATTGTGACCAAGACCTAAAAAGATCCCAGGAGTCCTAGTTCCTGGTATCGTTGGGAGTACAGTAGGTTTTCTTTCTTCCTTCTCACTGATAGAACAATAGCCTATACAATAAATTTGTTGATTAATCATACACTGCCTCAGAACATCTTTTCTTTTGTTATAGGCTTTTATTTGAATCAATTATTGTTCAGCTTTCCATATGTGTCAATTAATATTCCCCAGCTACATTATAAAATCCTCAAGGGCAAGAATCACTTAATTACTTTATAATTCCCTCCACAATGTCATGTATGTACTAGTTGCTCAGAAAATATCTGTATTGTTTATTTGATTAAGATAGGACAAACAGGAAGTATGCACTGGAAAAGGGAATTAAGGGCAACTAATTAATTATTCATTCCCTTCTACTTCCTCTTCTCCTTCCCCTTCCCCTCCTCCTTCCCCTCCTCCTTCCCTTCCCCTTCCCCTCCTCCTACCCTTCCCCTCCTCCTTTCCCTTCCCCTCCTTCTTTCCCTTCCCCTCCTCTTTCCCTTTCTCCTTCCCTTCCCTTCCCTTCCCTTCCCTTCCCTTCCCTTCTTCCCTATCTCTATCCCCAAAAGGAATGAGATTTCTGATGACAGGATGAGAATCCCCCTTATGGGTAGGTGGAGTTCATGGCATGATTTGAAAAATGTGCAAAGACTTGAATTCCTCCCCTACTTGCCAAGGTGCCTGAAATACTTGCTTTAAGGATCATTCTTCTTGGTTAAAGCATCATTTCTAAAAAGCCCCCATTCAAATGATTTTGCCTGAACGTTGTAATATACTAATTCAGTAGCATCTATTATTGGGTTCTAAGGGTCTGGGGCAAGCCAGGAAAATTTTGGTTAGAGAATTGAAACAGAAAATGGAGCAGGAAAGGGTCATAGTATATATAGGCTGCTACTAGTAAGGTTGAATACCCATAAGAACTGCTGATGTTTTTTTTTGTTTTTTTTTTAACATTTATTAATATTCATTTTTAACATGGTTACATGATTCATGCTCCACCTTTCCCCTTCAACCCCCCCCCCCCCACCCCCCTCCCAACCTTGGCCGATGCGCGTTTCCACTAGTTTTGTCATGTGTCCTTGAACAAGACCAATTTCCAAATTGTTGGT
>NC_058134.1:53755599-53968748 GCF_016433145.1 Gracilinanus agilis | reverse complement strand
TGAATTCCCTCCCCCTTCTCCCCTCCCTTTTTTTGTTCTCCCCACTCCCCTGCTCCCCTTGGTTTATCCCTTCTAACTTTCTCAGAAGGGTAAGATAAGAGTTTTATTTCCCAATGGATAGTATAGCTACTCTTCCCTCTCCGGGTTGATTACACTGAGAGTAAGGTTTGATTATTACCTCTTTATGCTCTCTTCCTCTCCTTCTTATAATAGTATTTGTCCCCTCTCTCTCCCATGCCCTCTTTGTGTGTAATAGAATATTCTATTTTCTTATTCGCTCAAGTTTCTCTTGGTGTCCCCTGCTATTCTCCCCCTCTTTCCCATCCCCCATGCCATCTTAGATTATTTAGTGTTCCACCCTCACCCTGTTAATTATTCTTCTGATTACTATAATAGTGAATATTATAATAGTGAATAGAGTTCACTACAGAGAATTAAACATAACATTTCTCTACAAAGGAATACAGATAATTAGATCTCACTGAGGCCCTTAAAAAGGCAAATTTAAAAATTATAAGTTTTCTTTCTTTCCCCTCTGTATCTTATTTACCTTTTCAGGTTTCTCTCGATTTTTGTGGTTGGATATCAAACTTTCCATTTAGCCCCGGTCTTTTCTGTGCAAATACCTGGAATTCTTCAATTTTGTTGAATGCCCATACTTTCCCTTGGAAATATATAGTCAATTTTGATGGGTAGTTGATCCGTGGTTGCAGGCCCAGCTCTCTTGCCTTCCTGAATATTGTATTCCACGCCTTGCGGTCTTTTAGTGTTGAGGCTGCCAGATCCTGTGTGATCCTGATTGTTGCTCCTTGATATTTGAATTGTTTCTTTCTGGCTTCTTGTAAGATTTTTTCTTTTGCTTGGAAACTCTTGAATTTTGCAATGATATTTCTTGGTGTTTTCCTTTCTTGATCGAATGCCGCAGGTGTTCTATGAATCCTTTCAATGTCTATATTGCCCTCTTGTTGTAGGACTTCAGGGCAATTTTGCTGAATTATTTCTGTTAGTATAGAGTCCAGGTTTTTATTAATTTCTGGTTTTTCTGGAAGACCAATTATTCTCAAATTGTCTCTTCTAGACCGGTTTTCTTGGTCTGTCACTCTCTCATTGAGATATTTCATGTTTCCTTCTATTTTTTCAGTCTTTTGGCTTTGTTTTATTTGTTCTTGTTGTCTTGAGAGATCATTAGTTTCTACTTGCTCAATTCTAGCCTTTAGGGATTGATTTTCGGCTATAATCTTCTGGTTATCGGCCATAATCTTCTGGTTATCGGCCATAATCTTTTGGTTTTTGGCCATAATCTTCTTGTTTTCGGCCATAATCTTCTGGTATTCCTTTTCAATCTGGTCATTTCTTGTGTTCAATTTGCTTATCAGTTCATTTGGTTTCTGAGCCTCGCTTTCCAGTTGCAAGATTCTACCTTTTAAACTGTTATTTTCTTGCCAGATCTCTTCCATTTTCCTCAAAATCTCAGCTTTGAACTCTTCCATAGCTTGTGAGGAGTTTTCCTTATTTGGGGAGAATCTGGATGGTTGTTTGTTCTCCTCCTCTGTTTGCTCGGTTGTCTGGATTTTCTCTGTGTAGAAGCTGTCGAGTGTTAAAGACTTCTTTTTTTTGTTATTATTCTTTCTCTTCTGAATTTCCTGTAACTGATTAGCCATCATTAGCCCAGCAGCTTCTCAGGTTTATCCTCGCTCTCAGTGTCTGTCTGAGATCTATTGGCTCCTGAGGTCTGAGTTCTAGTTTTTTCCAAGGTCAAGCCCCCTGGTGGATTCCCTTGCTTGATCCTCTGCAGGAGGTTCCTTTACAAGTCTTAGGGAGCTACTTCCACAGTCGTATACCCGTCTGCACTGGTTCCCCACTTAGGCTTTAGTTCCTGGTTGTGTCTGCCTCCACCCACGCCTCTGCTCAGCCGGCACTCTGCGCCCAGCGTCCACTCTCTGCTCCGGCGCGCGCGCTCAGATTTCGCGTGCGTTCTTGGCTTAATGGGGTCCTAAGTCTTGCTGCTCTCAGGAACAGGTCCTGGAGCTGCCGATGACTCGATGGGTGCCCCAAACTTGCTCTATTTCTTTTTAGCTGGGTTCGGAGCTATAGGTGAGTGTGGAGGGGGTGGGGGTGGGGCGGTTGCTCAGCCCGCGATTGAGTGAGAGCCCTTTTTAGCCTGGAAATGTCTCGATTCCATGTACCTTCCACGCTGTGCCCTGTTGTGGGGTTCCTCCGTTCGTCTGGACTTGTTTTTATGTCCCCTTGAGGAGTTTTGTGTGTTTAGGTCAGGAGAGGTTAAGAGCTGCTTCTTACTCTGCCGCCATCTTAACCCGGAACCGATCCTCTCCGAACTGCTGATGTTTTAAAAGATTTGCAAGTTTAAAAATTTTGCAAGATGTTTTACATACATTATCCCCATTTGCTCGTTACAATCTTTGGAGGTAAACATGACAAATAGTATATCATTCTCCCATTTTATAGAGTAGGAAACCAGGAGGAAGTATCAGAGAGAGGAATTAAATCTAGATCTTTTCTCCTGCTGAATCCAGCACTTTGCCCACCATACCATGAAGGACTCTGGTCACTGGGAACCTGGAGAAAGCCTGTAGGATATGGAAGAGAAGATGGGAAAATATGGACAAGAGAATTGGTCTGTTTCGCCATCATTTTTTTAGGGTTGGTTAACAGTCCAGATTCGCCCACATCTCTTCTTTGCCAAGTTGGAGATGAGGCATCCCAGGCCATATCAAGGGAACTGAAAGAAGTCATCTTTTTCAAATTTTACTAACTCATAAAATATTCAACAGCCATTTGGCACCTTCTGGCAGGAAATCCTCCATACCTGGAGTCTGCCTATATGAAACTAACTATATAGATCCATCCAATTACAGTTCATAAAATCATTTCTTGACTTCAAGTAAGATTTTTTTTCTGCTTTGGAGAAGTCATCCTACAGATAGGATGGAAGAAAGGAACCTGAGAGGTCATTAAAAAAGAAACCAAACAAACAGTGGAAGAGATTTTCTGATCTGCAGACTTTTTAATTGGAACGGATCCTGCTGTTTTCAAAATGAACTGCAAGCCTTGGGGTCTTCCTTGTTCTGCTATCGGCCCAGCTTCTAATTGTATTTGTGTGGGGGCTTTTTCAGTCTTCTATCTGAACATCTTCTAAGCTGCTTTGTTTCACTTTGCTGGGCCCTGTTGTTCCTGGGGGAGCTCTTGTCATGTTCTCACAATCTAGAACCCCAGGATTGGAAGGGGGCAGCAGGCTCCGGGGCAGTGTTTCAGCCATGACACACTGAATACAAAAAGATGAATCTCTACATGACTTGAGCGGTTTCATATTTAACATAATATTAGAACTGTGTAGTCTACATTGAAGTTTTATACAAAATAATAAACCACAATAATTTCATTATGTACAATATCCCACCTTCCCTCCTCCTAGCTGATGGATTAAGTTGAATTCCCTTTATGCATTCTGTCCCACTGTGCCAGGCTATATGCTGTGATTTTATGTTTTCAGGAATAGAAAGTTATTTGTTGGCATATTAATAAGTATTTCGTAACTCCAAGATCAAATCAGCAAGACATTTCTAGCAAAGGAGTTGATTCCCTTTTAATGCATAGAATTTCCACAGAGTTGGACAATTTTTCTGTAGAATTACCTTGATAGTTTGGCTGAAGAAACCATACTTTCCCACTGATTTCTTCGACCATTTCCATGCTTTCATCGTGGAAGCTTTGACTTATTTTTGGTGGGTGAGTTTGCCACCCAACTGGGGATAGCATACGCTATCGGACTGGTGCATAGTAGGTCTTTGATTTGATATTTTGATATTTATTGACTGCATGGTAGTCAGTAATTAGGAACCTTCCCTTCCTCCTATTCTGCCCCTTTGGTCTTCTCTACAGACTTAGTGCTACAAGAGACCTTAGAAGTCATGCAACCCAGTCCCTTCATTTTACCGATGAGCGCACTGATGAGCATCAGAGATGGGAAGTGACAAGAAGTCTTAAAATTGCCTGATTTTTCTGTAGGTACAAAGAGAGCCTTTGTGAAATTATAATAGCTATTCATGTTAAAAACACTAAAAACCACAGGAATCCAAACAGCTTTCTTTAATAGGATCAAATGTATCTGTTTAAAATCAAGTATGGGCAGAGGAAGCTTGCCAAATAAAATCAGAGATAAAGCAAAGATGCCTATTGCTTCCACTGTTCTTGATGATAGTGTGAGAAATGCTAACTATGGCAATAAGACAGGAAAAAGAAATTAAAATGATAATGCTCCTAAAGAGGAAGCAACATTATATTCATTAATTGAGACAATTAATGCCTTCAATAAAGTAGGAATATATGAAAATCATTTTTTAAAAAGGCTTTTTTTCTATGTAAAAGACAAAATGCAGTAGTAGGAGATAGGGAGATAAATTTAATTTATAATAATATTTGGGAATTTACCTAGCATGATTTATATATGACAACTAAATAACAATTTATAAATTTATAAATTTAATTCATAATAATATTTGGGAATTTACCTAGCATGATTTATGTATGACAACTAAATAACAATTTATAAATTTATAAATTTAATTCATAATAATATTTGGGAATTTACCTAGCATGATTTATATATGACAACTAAATAACAATTTATAAATTTATAAATTTAATTTATAATAATATTTGGGAATTTACCTCTCATGATTTATGTAAGCCAACTAAATAACAATTTTGTAGAAATAAAAGAGGAGCTAAATAATTAGAGAAATTCAGTGTTAATAGAAGGGAATTGAACTAGTAGGTGGTTTAGTGGCCATGGTCCTGGATTTGGAATCAGGAAGACTTGAGTTCAAATCTTGCCCAGATGCTTAGTGGCTCTGTGACTTTTGGGCATATCACTTGTATCTGCCTTAGTTTCTTTATCTGTAAAGTAGGGATAACAATAGCTCCTGCTCTACAGGTTATCGTGAAGATAAGACATATGCCACATGTTTTGTAAGCCTTAAAGTACTTAACTTTCGTTAAATATTTTGGGAGAGGTTTGCTCTGCAAGGGATCTTCTTGTTTGGACATTTATGTTGTATCAAAAGACCAAGAATTTAATCCCTGTAAATAGGCCTTCCATTGACTTAGAGCATTTCTCCTCTTTATCTCAATAGGTAACCTTTAGAAATTTCTGTTCCCTCCCCATAACCCCAAAGAAGAAAGAACACACAACTCATAACTTGGCAGTCAGTCTTCTGGTGATGAACATCTCTACAAACACACAGTCCATCACTGATCTTTCGAGTTTGGTCCAGCCTGTGCTAAACGTGGACTCTGCCTTGAGTCACCCTTGTGCTACCATCAGGCATCAGAACAAGACTTTGCTAGAAGTATAGGTATTATCCGTTGTAGATTTTAATGAATGAAGGGGCAGCTTGGGGGCTCAGGGAATTGAGAGCCAGGTCTAGAGATGGTAGTTCTGGTTCAAATCTGGCCTCAGACACTTACTAAATGTGTGACCCTGGGAAAGTCACCTAACCCCCATTGCCTACTCTTCTGCCTTGGAACAATTACACGGTATTGATTCTACATCAGAAAATAAGGGTTTAAAAAAAAAGGTAAATGTAGATAAAGTTCATTGAGGAGCTGTATTTTCCCCACCTACCTTGAGTCCACCTTTTCCCAAGATCTTGTTGAAAATTTAGCTTCCTTCTTTTTTTTTTTTTTTTTTTTTTTTTTTAACCCTTGTACTTCGGTGTATTGTCTCATAGGTGGAAGAGTAGTAAGGGTGGGCAATGGGGGTCAAGTGACTTGCCCAGGGTCACACAGCTGGGAAGTGGCTGAGGCCGGGTTTGAACCTAGGACCTCCTGTCTCTAGGCCTGACTCTCACTCCACTGAGCTACCCAGCTGCCCCCTTGTTGAAAATTTAGAGATGTGTTCACTATTGAAATGAAATAATTAGAAAGCCACATAGGCGATCATGAAAGCCCTTGGTTGTCTTGATCATGGAATGATGGTTACCCTAAAGAACATAATCCAAATGTATCTTCTCTTGTCTCATATAAGTACCCTGATTTCTTCCTTTTGTATTAATAAGCAACTGCTGATTGTGAGAAGGTTCACTTTTACGAGTGGCAGGAAGCTCCCATAGATGGAATTGGTTGATCTAAAAGAAAGGAGCTCCACAAAAAGCCAAGGTAGATATAAAGCCAAGGAAGTAGTTAGTAAAAGCCAGGAAATTCAGATTATAATTGAGTCACTCTGTAGTCATTTGCAGTTGTTGGTACAACTCCAATCTCCTGAAAAAATAGACCCAATAAATACTTTAAAAACTTTTCTTTAACTCATACCCACATATTAGAATCCTTCTGTAGGAGGGAAACCCCCAATGAGGGACTATGTCTTATGACCCAATTGTATCACCATCATTAGCTGACTACCTTGCCCAGAGTGGATCACTGGATCATAGATTAGAGCTGGAAGGGGGACTCAGAGACTATCTAGTCCATCTCCTTAATTTTAGAGATGGGGAACTATTATTTTTCCATGGTTACATGATTCATGTCTTTCCCTCACCTCATCTCATCCCCCTCCCATAGCCAACAAGCAATTCTACTGGGTTTTACATATATCATTGATCAAGACTTATTTTCATATTATTGATATTTGCATTTGGGTGATCACTTAGAGTATGCATCCCCAATCACATCCCCATCAACCCATGTGATCAAGCAGTTGTTTTTCTTCTGTGTTTCTACTCCCACAGTTCTTTATCTGGATGTGGATAGTGTTCTTTCTCATAAATCCCTCAGAAATGTTTTGGATCATAGTCATTTAACTTCTGCCTGCCGTAGTTTTGTCATCTGTAAAAGGGCAATAAAAATAGCACCTACCTCCGAGTTGTGAAGATAAAATAAGTTAATAGTTGTAAGCATTTTGCAAATAATAAAGTGCTATATCAATACTAGTTATTATTATTATTAATTTATGGACTATAGGTAGCTTATGGCCCCTAAGGTCACACAAAGTTATAGTTTTATAATAGCATCGTCTATACATCCTTTTTTCCCTTCTCTTATAAATTATTTTCCCAGTCTGAGATTTCTAGTGCATAGTGACCACTAGATCCTGTAAACAAAACCCAGTAGAAAACCGGGAAAGGAATAAATGCTACTCTGTAAAATACTATGAGTCTGTTCGAGGCCAATAAATTCCTAATCCTCTGTTTGGAATGTGCATGTTGAAAACCACACAATTGTGCAAATACTGTTAGGTTTTTTAAATGGTGCAATTAGGTAGCAAAAATTACAGATGGCATGCAAGGAATAACTCACTATAATTGAATGTCGTACATATAATTACACGGTACATTATGTACCGACCAATCAATACATGACCAACCAGCCCATCATTTAGGACACAAATGCCATATTTTGAACAGACGATGATGAAATGCTTCTTTTAAGGATAGATGAATTTCCATTAATGTCTAAATAACTTGGGCCAATCATTCTAATATGCTGGTACTCACTGAAATAATAGAGGAGGCAAGATAGAGAATTTGTTTTGCAAGGAAGGCAGCGGAACACAGGGAAAATGTGGGACTGGGTTCTGAGGACCCATGTTTGAACCTTAATTCTGCTTTATTGCATGTGAGATTTTGAGCAAGTCACTTAAATTCCAATTTTCTGCAAAACAAGAAGGCTGTACAGTGTACTTTCTAATGTTTTCATGCTTCTAGATTTGTGATATTTGAAGCAAATTGTTATGATTAAAATTATCTCAAGAGACTGATTTTTGGGTGAGAATATAAATTTATTGATTATATCAGGTTTATTGGTTAGGCCAGCATCAAAACCAATAAAGTGATATAGGTTTCAATGGCTCTCTTGGGACCAGGGAGGACCTGAGCTGGGTCAGGCACCTTAATAAAAAGATTTTTAGGAGCTCATTATTCAGCCTTTCCCTTGATCATCCCAAGACATCTTTAATTGGTGATGGCTAATTAAGAGGTGGTCCTTCAACCTACATACCCCTCCCCATACCACAGGTGGACAAATCATATAGGCAGGAAAAGAACCCTTTATCCCTTCATTTATTAACCAAATTCTATTAAAAAGGAAGACATTCCTTGGGATTCCCAAGGACAAAGAAAATGCAAGAAGCAGCAGACTTGATGATATCTCTGACTTAGACCCCAGACACAGGAATACACAGTAATTCCCCCTAAAATATAAAAATTAATAAAATACATGAAAAATAAATTCTCACAACATTTATGGATGCCTTACATTTGGTGTCCTTGCTGTGCCATGTCTTTTAATTCCCTTCATCCAATGAGATATAAATCAACAAGGTAGATGGTCATCTGGTCAACAGTGTTGCCATCATAGAAACCTAGAGTTGGCCAACAGTGGTTTCGGCAATGTTTTACAGTACTCAAAAGCCTACTCCTGCATACTACTAGGGGCATCTTCCCAACATACCCTTTTTTGTTGTCTCTCACTCCTTTCCCAACTCAGAAACAGTTAAAGAAATCAGCATCTCTTTGACAAACAAGTTGAACTTGCTAAGTTTCCTGTTTCTCCATTTTCTTCAACTCCTTTAGAATTCATTACCTTCTTTCAGCATCCTATTCACTAGCGAGAACAAATAAAAGGTATGATGATCTTTCACACAGTAATTCAAAGAGGGCAAAACAGTGTTCACAGAGGGACACAAATCCACCAAACACATAACCCATGTCCATGTATATTGATTCTACCATTCGAGATTTAGTTCTTCAACTCATAGCATCACTTCTGCAAGTGTCCTTGTCATTTAGTTGTGTCCAACTCTTTGTGACTCCATTTGAGGTTTTCTTGGCAAAGATACTGGAGTGGTTTGCCACCCTGTGAGGAGAGCAACCTCTGACTCCAACCTTCTGCTTCCTCTCTTGGTAGAAATCAAAGTATCCCTTGGAGGAAGGTGGGGTGAGAGATGGAAGAGATGTTTTTCCTACCTCCTTATGAGGAGGAGGACCACGTGTGCTATGTGTGTTCTCAGTCCTAACTCATCTCTACTCCTAGAAGGACACACACACAGGCTAACAAACAACAATAGCTCCTCACACCTCTTAAAAAAGAAATGGACTTTTTGGGTGTCTAGAAGTTTGAGGATCACTAAACAATATCTTTCCTTGATCTTGTCTTCCCAGCTTAATGCTCATCAGCAACACCAGTTCAAGCTATATGGACTGTCTGGGAAGTTACACATTATATTATTGGTCTTCAGCTCAATTTTGTCTAAACATCCACGCCAACAGAACAAAATTAAACAAAACCCTGTTTACCATTGCTATGGATTTCACAGAAGAGGTTTAGTGGTAGTCTAGGAGTAGATACAATTAGAACAATGTCATCTGTTAATAGTGATGGTTGTATAATTTTCTTGTACGTGGGTGAACATTTTCTTAAAAGAAAGTCTCTATTTTGTTCTTTTCAGCAAAATGTTTTAAAAAATAAACAATTTGTTGTTCAGTCATTTTTCAGTTGTGCCCAACTCTTCATGATCCCTTTGGAGTTTTCTGGAAGTGGTTTGCCATTTCCTTTCCCAGCTCATTTTACAGATGAGGAAACTGAGATCAATAGGTGAAGTGACTTGCTCAGGGTCACACAGCTAGGAAGTGTGCAAGGCCCTAAATTAACAATAGGTTAATGTGATCTCATAGTCTCTATGCTTTTATATTTCCTGGTCTGTGAGCATAAAGATGGGATCTCTTGTAGAAAATGACCTACCTAAAACAGACCAACCCCTTTTCACATTTTTATCTGGCACATACACCATTATTATGCACATAGTCTATTCTCATGAACATTTTATACAAATGAGCAAGCACACAGATGCATTGATAGCTGTTAATGTCTTCTCAGTTGTCTCCTTGGAGGTTTGCTTTGTAAAACAACCACAACCACAACCTCAAACTTATTTATGATCTCCATTATTCTGGATTCCACCAGACTTGGATTTCTTGAACAACTAATCCCAGGTACCTTAAAAATGGTGTCACTTCTGGGACAATTTTCTTCTGCAGATGCTTAATGAGGCCCAATCATTGTTTACAACTTTATCTTATAAAGAGCTATTGCTGCTTCCTCATGTAGGTAGTGAGTTGAAAAATTCATGTGTGAGTGATTCCATTACAGTGAGAGGAATAGAGGCTGCACCTGTGATGCGTGTAGAGAACATACCTGGTCAAGAACTCCTGTGACCAATTCAGGAGGACACTTTCTATCAACCTACTGTCTTAGAGAGTTTGCCCAGAGGTTAAAAGACTTGCCTTGGGTTATATCACTAGTGTATGACAAAAGTGGGACTTGAACATAGATTTTCTGGCCCCCAAACCAGTTGTTTATCCACTAGACCATGCTGCCAGTGAAGAAAATATTACTACCAAAATGTAACCTGATTGATTTTATTTTGTGTCTGTTTTTAAACCCTTACCTTCTGTCTTAGTAGCAATTCTTTTTTTTAAAAAATACTTATCTTCCATATTAGAATCAATACTGTGTATTGGTTCCAAGGCAGAAGGGCAGGAAGGATTAGGCAATGGGGTTAAGTGATTTGCCCAAAGTTACATAGGTAGGAAGTATCTGAGGCCAGATTTGAATCTAGGACCTCCTTTTTCTAGCTCGTGGCTCTCAATCCACTGAGTTGCCTAACTGTCCCCCTTAGTATTAATTATAAGACAAATTAGCTGCAAGGGGGTGGTGGAGGAGAGAGATAGAGATAGAGATAGAGAGAGAGATAGAGAGAGAGAGATAGACATAGAGAGAGGGAAAGAGAGAGACAGAGAGACAGAGAGAGAGAGGAATGGGAGAGACACACACACAGAGAAAGAGAGACAGAGACAGACAGACAGAAAGAGACAGAGACAGAGAGACAGAGAGAGACAGACACAGAGATAGATATAGAGACAGGGAGATGGAGAGAGAAGAAAAGGGAGAAAGAGCTAGAGAGAAGGCAGGGAGGGGAAGAAAGGAGGGAGAGAGAGAGACAGAGTCAGAGACAGAGATAGGGAGATGAGAGAGAAGAAAAGGGAGAAAGAGCTAGAGAGAAGGCAGGGAGGGGAAGAAAGGAGGGAGAGAGAGGCAGAGAGAGAGAGACAGAGACAGAGACAGAGACAGAGAGAAAGAGACAGAGAATGGAGTGAGAAAAACAAAGCAATACCAGTGAGAGGAAATCTACCTTGTGAAGGAACTAATTAAGCTTTAATTTTTAGGAAGTCATTTCTTATGTTGAGCTAAAATCTGCCTCTATGCATTTTCCATCTGTAACTCTATTCTTTAGAACCAAACCCTTGAACAGGGCCTGGCAATCAGTAGGTGCTTAAAAATACTTATGGATGGATCAACTGGTAAACAATCCATTTTAGGAGATTTTACCACCCGTCTTGTGGGTGGTAGGAAGTGAGTTTTGTCAGGGAGGCAAGGAACCAAGAGTACTTGGGCTCAAAATAAACTCCAGTGCTATTCTTAACCTATCTCAGGGGTTCTGTCCCATTAAGGGCACCCTGTTGGTTCGATTATAGCCAGCGGGCTAAGTGTCAGAGAGAAGAGGAAATAGATGGAGGCCTTTGATGATGCTCCTCTTACTGTACCCTTTTTATTTGGGGGATTGGGACATTTTTGAGACTGGCTAAGATGAATCTTGCAGAACACAGAGGCTGCAACCTGCAGTTGTCAATGTCAAAAGCTCTCTGCTCAAGAGAAAAATTGCACCATTATTTTCCATTTGGAACATAGCATTTGAGATTTAAATGGGATTTCCTATGGACATTGCCCTGTAAGGGTCCTCTACAGATGGGATTTCATTGGCTCGAGTCCTCTATATACTCAACTGCTGCTATCATTTCTGGGACCATGTGGTTCCCTGATGCATTTGGCTCCCTAGAGGAGCCACAAGGCCAGGTTTAATTTCTTCCAGGAAATTGGAATCTTTGTTTCCAATGGCTTTCTCTCTTGTCGGTCTCTACTGTGGTTCTCTCCTTCTGTTCGACTTTGACTCCATAGCCTTCCTATTAAAGGCCAAGTCCAAGGGCATGGCTCAGGTGTATTACTTGGCCATGAATCAATCAGTTCTCCTCTGCTGGTATCAAAGGACCAAGAAAGTGAGCTCACACCTTATTAAGGAGATGTCAGCAATGTCAAGGCAAGGGCAGCTACCAAATTAACCCAGTTTTCAAGGAATCGGTCTTGAGGAAGAATTGATCTTGTCAAATTTTGCCTCAGTTGAGAGACAAAAGAAGCATTCCTCAGGATCTCCTCAAGCCCTTCCTTATTACTGTTGTCAGAAGTAATAAGAGCTCACGTTCGTATAGCATTTTGCCTTTCTCTTGGTAAATCACTTATTCAGTCAATGAATATCTTTTTAACCATTTTTGATACTAATTATTGATTTTGAGGCAGAAGAACAGTAAGAGCTGGGCAGCTGGGGTTAAGTGACTTGTCTAGGGAGCATCTGAGGCCAGTCATTGAACATTTAACTGGAGCCTACTTTATTCTCCAGAACTGTGCAAGGCTTTTAATCTCGGGGAATTTACATTCTGATGAGGACATTTATAAGTACAGGGTGTCTCAAAAGTCTTAGTGCCATTTTCAGCTACTAAAGCTTAAATCTGTCCTTGGACTTTTGGGACACATGCTATATGCAAAATAAATATAAAGAGAATAGATACAAAATAGTTAGGAACAAGGACATTTATTTGACAGACTGGGAAGGTATTGGTAGTTGAGAGACATGGGGAATGGCTAGTTCAGCAACCCCTGCAATCTCTTCTAAAAGGGATTCCACGATTCTCAGGCATCACATGTCCTGTGGCTGTTGCTTGGAGTTCAGAATTGTATTGTAGGTAGAAATCATTTCATTAGGAGGGTGCATCTGTGATGGACTTGTGATTTAGAAATAATTTAGGCTGCATTCTTGGAAGGAAAAAATTCAAAACCATTTGTCTAGTCTTTTTCCTCCTCCTAGGAACTTCCTGGGGATCCTTAATTGCCTAACTTATAGTTTTGAGGGTGCTGACCTCATGACATAATTTTGTGAGGTAGGAAAGTACCCATTTTACAGATAAGGAAACTAGGCCCAGAATTTAAGTGACACAGAGTCTGGAGCTGGGTGACGGTGACAGGGTTGGGTCTAGAACATGGGTCTTCTGACTCTGAGCGTGGAGTCTGTCTCCAATGAATAAATGAGGAAATAAAATGATACTTGCTGATTTTAAAGCATAAAAAGGACAAATGAACTCTCGTTCAGAAATTGGATATTTGGAGAGGAAATAGACTGTGTCAGGAATTGGACCTGTGACTCATATTCAGAAAAGAATCAGTAGATTTGGTAAGGATATAGAATGAGGCTTATCACTATTCTCTGAGGTGACCATCAATGTTTCTATATTTTCTTCTTTCCACCAAGGAGACCAGGTCTCTGACTTCCTGGGTCATCTGTTTGCACATAAGCCATGGGTCCTTAGCTGGGTTGCCAAAAGTAAACCTCTACCCTATCAAAGGCCTTTGAAACTTCCTGGCTAAATGAAATTGGTGCTCCAGGACTGTCAAGTCAGGGATAGACAAGGCAAGCAAACATGGTGGGAACACAAATGTGCCAATGGACATATCTAATCAGCAAAGCCAGTTTTGATATCTAAGGTTCAAGGGCAAGTACTGAATCAAACAGGCAAGTGATCAGGCAGGCTTAGAGAGAGGGGAAGGAGTTACAGGATGAGGAGTGGATGGTTATTAAGCACGAGGCCAAATGGGTATGACAAAGCAGTAGAATATTAGAAATAGTGCTGGTTGTGGATTCAAGAAGGACCTTGTTTCAAATTCTAGCTTTGCTATTTAATGTCTCTGTGACCTATGAGGCCAGTCACTGGGCCTCAATTTTCTTAAAAATGTCATATTTGGCACATAGTAGGTAATCAATAAATGCTTGAGAGTGGTGGACTTGATACATAGTAGGTGGCAAATAAATACTTATTACCTGGCTGAGTGACTGAATGCTTTCTAAGGCCTCTCTTCTGCTTTAGATCTCTGCTCTATGAAGTTTTCAGAAAACAGCTTTTTCTACAGCAGAACTAGGGTAACTCTACTGAGATAAGTCTGTGGGGCCAGTTTTGTTGTTCAAGGCAGGTTGGGGTGAATGACTACCCAGAGGAGTCCTTAGAGTGTAGCCTGAGGGAACGTTGGGATGCTTTTTGAGTAAGATGCAAGGAGGATGGGAAAGGATGTTATGTCTTCAGGCTTTTTGCCTTCCATCTTAGAATCAATATTGTATATTGGTTCCAAGGCAGAAGAACAGTAAGGGCTAGGCAATGGGGGTGAAGTGACTCACCCAGGGATACACAGATAGGAAGAGTCTGGCTCTCAATCCACTATACTCAGTCTTAACAATCCAATTCTATCTTAAGGACACCTGAAATAACCAAGCACAGAATGGTTGCTGTAGTTAGTCTGACTGGCTTAAACAACAGAAGCCGATCAATTCTGATGGTGATTGGCTATTAAATCTGCAAGGGGAAAAATTGATTTTGGTTCATTTGAACAAGGCATATAGACTCAACTGGGACTCCCCTACATTGACAGTGGAATTAGGTTTTCAAACTAGACTATGGATAAAGGGATGACGTAAAGAGGAAGATAGTGATGTGTGGCCACCTGACCTAAACGATGGAGGCAGTGAAGAGGAAGAATTTATCCATATGATTATTATGGGCTGTGCTGTGTGTGTGTGTGTGTGTGTGTGTGTGTGTGTGTGTGTGTGTGTGTGCATGTACACAGCCAGTCTTTAAGCAAAGTCAGGGTGGAATCAATCCTCTGTAAATTCTGTACCTTAATTTCTCTCCACCAGTGACAATAACTATTTGAGCATCTTCTGGGTTTTTTACCAATGATTCAGATAGATTTAAATCCCAAAGCTTTGTACTTTTTAGGGACCTTTTATTTAATTCAGATTACTGCCTGGATCTTGGTTGCATTACATTTCCCTGATTTCAAAAACAACAATTTTTTTAGTTTTATTTTATTTTTTTATTTTTGGCAAGTCTGAGCAAAAACAACAACTTGTTCAGGTTTGAGAGGACTTTTCTCTTGTTATTTTCTAAGTCTCTAAGTCTTGATGTCATGAGAGTCCAAGTTTTGCCAGTCATCTGTGTGAAGGAATGTGGTGTAGGAAGAGAGCTCAGCTCAGGAGATCTGGGTTTTCACATCAGTTCAGATGTGTACTCACCAGCTATGGGACAGCTTTTGGAGTCTTATTTTCCATTTCTGTAAAATGGTGATAACTCCTATTTACAGAGTGCTTGAAGAGTTTGAAATTGCTTTCCTCACAAAACTGCATGAGGGACAGGGTGGTATTAGTGTCTCCATTTTCCAGAATTTTATGACAAATGCTTTTTCATCAGTTCTGTTGGAGGTCCCAGGCTGGAAATGTATGTAGTCTGTGATGTACTTCTGCCTCACAAGGTTGTTATAGAGAAAACTCTTTGAGAATTGCAAAACACTATGGAAATGGGTATATTGTTATTACTACTACTAAATAATAACAATTATGATCATTATAAGACACTGGCTCAAGCTGGTCTATTCCACGAGGGCCGCCTGAAATATAGAAGCCTCCTAACTGGACTTGGAATCAATAAGACTTGGGTTCAAATTGTATCTCATATACTTACTAGCTGGTTGAGCCTGGGCAAGCCATTTAATCTTTAAAATAAAAAAGATGGAATTTGATCTTCTGTTCAATATTGTTTTATCTCTCTTCTCCCTTTCCCTGTGTGTCTTCTGCTCCCTCTCTCTCCCTCTTGTGCCTCTCCCTCTCTTTTCTCCCACTTCCTCTTTCTCTCACCCTGTCACTCTCTCCCTCTGTGTCTCTCCCTCTGTCTCTCCTCTTTCTTCTTCCTCTTCTTCTTTCCCTCTCCCTGTCACTGTCCCCCTCTGTCTCTGTCCCTCTTCCTTTTTTTCTCTCCCACTCCTCTATCTTTCTCCCACTCCCTCTCTTCCTCTCTTTCCCCCTTCTCTTTTCTCTTCCTTCCTTGTATATATTTGCTTTTGGAAAAGCTTTTGATTTAATTTCTGCTTCTTTGAAAAGAGAAACATTATACTTGAACCTCACCTCTGATTCATTTTCTTTGCTTGTATTTCTTTAATTCTTAGATGAGCTTAAGAAGCCCTTTCCTCTTTCACAGTGGGAAAAGTAGAAGTGAAACTATTTACTTTGGGAGCCCTAATTGTGGTACTGTTAAACCATTTAAATATTGTTAAGTGGTTTTCATTCTATGAGGCCAAAAGGTCCTGGAGCTGGACTCTCTGTCAATCTTCACAGTTTCTCCACTCATCTTTCATTGGGAGAGAAAAGCCAAGGTCTTGGCATGGTTCCCAGTGGAAAAGGCTTTACAATTATCCCTTGGGGGACAGGCTGCCTCTGATGTTACTGTCAGTGTGCTCCGGGGAGCTGGAATACATGGAAAAAACCCTCCACTGTGACTGTATCTGGAGACAAAGGTCAATTTTAATCAATACATCATTAATGAGCAAAGATAATTTGGGCACCATAATGGGCACATGCATGAAGGCACTGTATATTATTATTTGGAAGAGTAATAGATGAGTGGTTTAGAATATCTAGGGCTTGTGGGGTGGGCAGCTGGGTAGCTCAGTGGCTTGAGAAACCAGGCCTCGAGATGGGAAGTCCTGGGTTTAGATCTGGTCTCAGATACTTCCTAGCTGTGTGACCTTAGGAAAGTCACTTTAATCTCCATTGCCTAGCCCTTATTACTCTTTTACCTTGGGGCCAATACACAGTATTAATTCTAAGACAGAAGGTTAAGGGTTAAAAAAAAGAATATATTAATACTTGAGCCCGTTATGAGTCTGGTCATGGGGTTCAATACTTCTCAATTTTGGCAGCACACATTAATAATAATGATAGCCAGTAGCTATATAGCACTTGAAAGTTTGCAAAGAATTTTGCATATATTATTTCATTTGATCATTATGATATCCTTAGAATATATGGGCTATTTTTATCCCTATTTTACAGATAAGGAAACTGAGGCTGAGAGGTTAAAAGTAATTTTTTAAGATAATTCTTTATAAATTTTAAAGTCTAAATAAATTAGCTACTATTATAAAAAAGTAAAACTAACTTTCTCAACATCAAATACCTATTAAGTGGCAGAGTTTGGGTTTGAACTCATCTCCCTGACTCCAGATGCAGTACTCTATCCATTGTTCCCAACTGCTTTTTTTCTGGGCCTCAGTTTCCTCATTTGTTAAATAAGAGAGTTAGACTTGAAAGACTTGTAAGGACTTCTCAAAACTTAAATTCTATGAGACTCTGATTAGTTTTTCTATCTATAAAAGAGATACTGTCATAAGAATGGCTGCTTCTTTTGAAGGGGAAGTGGTTGGGATTAATAAAATGCTATTTAGGAGAGCTTTAGAGCCCCAGAGAGAAAGGTCTTAAAGTAGCAGAAATGATTAATCAGTAATGTAAATTGGTTCTATAGAACCATAGACATTTGGCCTTGCCAATCATGTGTGGCGGGCTGCTTTGGGGCCAACACTAGCTCCTTCTGCTTTTCCAGGTCTCATGCTACTCCTAGGATGTCTGCCATTTTATGTACCCTTCCTGGCACATAGTTGCATCTCATAAATGCTGGTTGTCTGACTGTCGAATAAATGAAAAAAGTACATGTGGAGCTGTAGCCTAGAGCATCATCAGCTAGAGAATAGTTCCTAGTAGTCCCTAATCACTTTTCTTCTAAATTTTATTTTCAACCTTTTAAATATTATAAACGCGATATCTATCAGCTATGAACACAATGTAATAATAGGCATTTAGGGTTTGCATAGTACTTCATAGTCATTTTATCCTTACAACCACCTTGGGAGGTAGATGCAATTTTTATGCCCATTTTATAGCTGAGGAAACTGAGACAGAGGTTAAGTGGCCTGCTCATGGTCACACAGCTAGGAAGTGACCAAGGCTAGATTTGAGCTCAGCTATTCGTGACTCAAGATCATCTCTGGTCACTGCACAGAAATTAATAGAAAAAAAGGATTATATATAAAGTCATGAATCTATTATGTACGGCTTGTTTTTTGAATGTATATTAAATTTATTATGATAATACCTACACTGCTTACTGGTCTTTGGAGTTCCTTCTGCTTTCTTCAACATATTTTTAAAAATGCTTCATTAACACTCTTTTTTAAAAAAACAACATTATAACTAGACATTCCTCTCCCTCCAACCTCAACCCCACTCAAAAAAAAAGTCCTATTTTGTAGCAAATACATTTAGTCGAGAAAAATAAAGTCACATATTGACCATATCTGAGAATTCATGTCTCATTCCATTCCTCCAGTCTATCAGCTCTCTGCCTAGAGGTGGGAGGCACATACCACCAGTTTCTGGAGTCCTGATTGGTTATGGTATTAATCCTAGTCTTAAATCTTTCAAAATAATTTTTCTTGATATTATTGTAGCCAGATAGGGCTCTGCTCCTTTGACTTTTGAGGAATATGGTGACATCTTCACAGCTTTCTTTATAGTCATTCCTTTCGTCATCTCTTATCCATGCAGTGATATTCCATTACAGTTTCCCTTGGTTTCCAGTTATTTTCTACAACCAAATTTGCTACTGTAAATTTCTTTTGAACATATTGATCTTTTCTCTCAGTTTTTAGCTTCTTTGGTGGCATTCCTGGGTCAAAGGCTATGTACAATTTAATGACTTTTGGGGCAGAGTTCCAAATTGCTTCCCAGAATATTGAGGTCAATTCTCAGCTCTACTAATTGTATACTACTAAGCCTGTCTTCCTGCAGCCCCTCCAACATTTGCCATTTTCCCTTTTTGTCACCTTTGCCCATCTGATGGATGTGATATAGAATCTGAATTGTTTTAATTTGCGTTTCTTTTATTATTATTGATTTGGAATATTTTCTCATAATGATTGCTTATGTTTCTTTTGGAAGCTGCCATGCCACTGGATATGTAAATTAATGTAGGTAGTATTGGGATTCTTTTCTGCTCTATTTGTAGAATTAGTACTTTTCTATTAATAAGCCCTGCTATGAATAATTTTATTTAATATTTTATTTATTCACTTTTTAATTTTTCAAATTCAATTTATTCAATATTTTAAATTATTCAATATTTTTCCATTTCTGCTGCATTTGTCAGAAATGTGTCCCCATCAGTTTGAAGATTAATGAAGACAACTTCTTGGATAATAGGATTAATGACCTTCATGTTGCAATTTGGTCAAAGGAGATGGAGCAAGATTTTAATGGGCATAAACAAATGCATTATTATCATTATTACTATTATTACTACTCCTGCTGCTGCTACTATTATAGATACTGCTACTACTACAATTGCTATGACTTGTGTTGCTACTCTCACTATTGTTATTCCTAGTGCTATTACTACTATTGCTACTATTACTGCTACTATTACTATTGCTAATATCATTGTTGCTACTACTACTACTACTACTATTTTTCAGAAGTCAGTAAATCAATAAATATTTAAATAAATCTATTTTTAATTTATTAATGAAAATAAATTATTATTATTTTTTAAAACCCTTACCTTCCATCTTAGAATCAATACTGTGTGTTGGTTCCAAGGCAGAAGAGTGATAAAGGCTAGGCAATGAGGGTTAAGTGACTTGCCCAGGGTCACACAGCTGGGAAGTGTCTGAGACCAGATTTGAACCTAGGTCCACCTTCTCTAGGCATGGCTCTCAATTCACTGAACCACCCAGCTGCCCCCATGAAAATAAATTATTATAATTTCTTAATTAAAGTATCATGATCAGTGCTAGAGATTTTAAAAAGGCCAAAATCTCATCCTTGGCCAGTGCCAGATGCATAGCAGGACCTTAATGAATTATAGATTTTTTGGGGGATCAGATTAATAAAGCAATATTTTAAAATTCAGGCAAGTAAGACTATCTTTATAATGTGATGATGATCTAGGTGTTGTGTTTTCTGAATATAATTAATAATATATATTTATTATAGCTATGAGAATCCATGAAGCATTTCAACCAAAGGACTGCCTAGAAGTGGGAAGATCTAGATTCAAGTTCTATTTCTGATGTATCCTGGCTAGATGATGCCATTAGGTGGGTAAGTCATTCAGTTTCACCCCAGCAATGCTCATAAGACAATTTCCCAGCACTGATGAAATCACATATTTGGAGCTTTTTTCCTCTAGCCTCATCTCTCCTGTGTTCTCTAATACTCTCCTCTTTACCCTCCTCCCTTCCTCTCTATGTTCCCCTCTTCCATTATCTTTGCTCATCTCTCCCCTCTTTCTCACTGTTTCTCTGTCTCTTCTCTTTCTTTTCCTTTTTCCCTCCTTCCCTCCCTCCCATCCTCTCTCCCTTCTCTCACTCATTCTTTCCTTCCTTCCTTCCCTCCTTCCTTCCTTCCTTGTTCCCCTCTCTTCTTTTTCTCTCCTTTCTCTCTCCTTCCTCTCTTCCTCCTCTCCTCCTTTTCCCTTTTCCCTCTCCCTTTTCTTCTCACTTCTCTCTCACTTCCTCTCCTTCTTCTCCTCTCACAATATCTTCAGGAACATAGATAACTTTATGAGACATATGCCTATGCAGGGACAACCAGTCCACAATAGGAAGTAATTTGAAGAGTGAATATTCCCGTCTCACTTTGGACCATGTCTATAATGTTCCCAATTTAATTGCTCTTTCGATTATTAGACATTTGTTTTTTGTCAAAGTTCCTTTATCTCTTGAGGGGGCAGCACATTGATCTAAGCTCTATTATATCCATTTTTAACACCTTGTTAACATTGTGAGCGAGTGTGTCCAACATTTCCAAAAAATTGAATTGCCACATGCAAAAAGAGACAGAAGAGAAGTCAGTGTTTAATACGGGACAAAAAATGGAAAAAAATCCATCTTAGAGTCACTAATAGGGATGTACAGGTTTGGGAAGTGCACCGAGATGGGCTATGGGCTGTTAAAGAATAGCACCAGGATTTGGCATCTCATGACAGTGTGTCAAAAGGTGAGAGTCATCTTGGGTAGGCAAATAGATTAACTTTGTCCAAGACTTGCCCTAAAATTTCAGGTTTTAGGAAACACTTGGGACTCATATTTCCTTTCTTCTTGTTTATCTCTCCCTCCTTTCCCCCATGTGCCATCATCTCTGTAGCTTTCATGGTGTGAATAAGCTATGTTACATCACATTACAATGTGGTCAAGGGTATTAGCCATGGCCTGGCAGATGAAAGGTTGGAGTTATGGCTCAAAATTTGGCAAGATGGTCTTGGATTCAGAAAGACTTGGGTTTAAATTCCACTTTAGAATCCTGTGTGATCTTGAGCAAGTCATTTAGCAATTTTTTTTGGACTTCAGTTTCTTTATCTTTAAAATAAAGACATTGGCCTTGATGACCTCTGAACTCCTTTCCAGCTAATCCTTTTATTCCCAGGGTTGATGCATATGGGGCAAAAACTAGAGGGAAAAAATGTAAAATGACCTCTAATTGTATCCTCCCAATATGGAGCAAGGTAACTAACTGTAAGCTGGATAATTGGAAACAATTCCATGTATCCCATAGGTAACAATGGATGCTTTGGCTTTCTGTGTATATAAGGGGTCTTAAGTGAGATGGATTCTTTATCATCATATACACAGAAAGGTGGTGCAATGGATAGAGTTCAGGTCTGGAATCAAGAAGACTCATGGTTGTGAGTTCAAATCTGGCTTCAGACATTTAATAGCCATGTGACCCAGGGCAAGTTGCTTAAACCTGTTTGCCTCAGTTTCTTCATCCAAAAAAAATGAGGGAGAAAGAAATGACACTCCAATAGTTTTGCCAAGAAAGCCTCAATGAGATCACAAAAGAGTCAGCCATGATTGAAAAACGACTAAACAACCACACAGATGGCAGAAGGGAGATAGGATTCAACATATAGGATGATCAAATCTAGACGGGGATTTTATGATATGGTTCAAATTTAAAAAAATGTATTTGAGTATTTAATAGAAGAGCTATTTCCTAGGACTTCTTAGGGTTCGGTTCAGGTCTTTCTATATGAGTTCTTGTCAGTCCCTTCAGATATTACTGCTTATGTCTCCTTTACTCCTCCTTATCCAAATTACTTTAAATTTACCTTGTACATTCTCTGTTTTTACTTATCTGTGTTTATATCTCCACCTCCCCCTACCCAAGGAGAATGTAAACTCCTTGAGGGCAAGGATTATTTCATTTTTGTACTGAAATCCACAGCTACCAACATCTAGTGAATGTTTAATAAAAAAAAATCTTGTTATGTTGAATTAATCAAATTGGATAGATGAAGGTGATAGAAGTATTATTGAGTGTGATAAGAAACCCAAAAATAACCTGGAGAGAAATCTTTCCTTGAAATCTATAATGGCTAAGTTGACCTACACCAGCTCCTTTGGATGCTTCATATTCTGGGCACGTTTGCAGAATCTGAGAATAGAATCAGTTGAGTTGGAAGGGGCTCGTAGCAGGCTATCTAAATCCATTGCACAAGACCAGGGCAAGATTGATTTCCTTTTCGCTAAACCATCCCTGATACCTAGGACTCTCCTCAGGCTTCACTTCATCAGAGAGAAGGATGCTAGTGAAATCTCTTGCCAGTTTGTTTCTCTCTGTAAGTTATACACTTTGCTCCCCTTTCTAAGCCCACTCCCATTTCTTGTTCTCTTGCTGATTAATGAGAAGAATTGATTCTGTTTTCTAAGGCTGTATCTACGTGGGTCTTTCGACAATAGAAAAACCGAGGTGATGCATTTGCTGCAGTTTGTTTTTTGAAGATGAAGCAATGAATATGTCAATAAATTTGTGTGAAAAATGAAGGAGATATAGAGCATGGCCTTTGTTATAGTAAAGAGCATATTTTATTTATTGTATCAAGGCCAACTTTAGGAATGTGACTTTACTTTTAAACTGTCATCTGGCCTCCCTTTGTCAAAAGACCTACCTTTTGAGGCATATTTTCATCTAGAGTGTGTGTTTATAATTCTTGATCAAAACCACTTACTTTTTTCAAACATTCGTTAGCAGCCTTGTCAATTTCAAATACTAATAATGGCTGACATTTACTTAGTACTTTAAGGTAAGTGCTGTTATGGTCTCTCTTTTGAAACTTATGGCAACCTCTGTTAGGGGCAGGTGGAATGGGCGTCATTTTGTATGTTGAGGATTGAAGACCTAAAGTGTTTTCTGTTTTCTCGGCCAGGAAGAATGACTTTTGAATGAGAAACAAACAAACAAACAAAAAACTGAACAAAAATGGTTCATGGTGAGTTGAAATTCAAAATGAATAGAGATTTTCAGAGGTAATTTTAAGGTAAGTCAGGACCTTGAGAATTAAAAGAATGGACAACTGTAAAGATAAGGTTGATGGTTGTTAGTCATCTTTGGAACATTTTGAAGATCAAGAGAGATTGCATACCATTTGGGGAGGGCGAATGTATTGACTTTCAAGAAAAGGGAAGAACATGAAAACTTGAAGTCCAGTGAATTTGATGTTGACTCTTGGCAAAATCCTAGAATGGATTATTAAAGACATAACACTCAAAAAGATCTGTGAACTCATCAGTTTGGGAGTTCTCTTCAAGACGGCAAATTTCAATCCATTCCCAGCTGCCAATCTGGTTGTTTATTCATATCCTCCCTAAAGTTTCTCTCAAGGACTTTACCTAGTGTGATGCAGGTTTTCCTTGTTCTCTTCTGACATTGTAAGAGTACCAGTGGAATACTCCTGCTATCCTCCAACCTTATAATGTGAATAGCTCATTTTTCTTATTATTATACAATGTTTTTATGGCGTCTTTTGTTCCTGTTCCTAGTATTTTCTTTTTGGTTACATACTGCACTCTGTTCATATCCACCAGGAACCTTGTGTAGATAGAATTCACTCCCCAAGGCTCGTCCAACTCAACTTGTCTTACCCAGCATCCCATTTGTGTGTTTATGCTGCATGAATGGACATGAACACATGTGTGTGTGGGGTATGAAGGATAAAAGTTTTAGTGTGGCCACTGCCTCCTCTCTCTTCTTCCCGGAACACAGCTTAAAGAGCCTGGGCTGAGAGCCAGGCGGGAGAATCCACACACGTGGTCAAACTTAGGTTAGAAACATTGGCTTTTAACTTCTATATATTTACTTTTTCTACTTCAAGCAATTATTAATAAACTTTATGGAAAATAATACTTGGAGTTATTGATTTAAATTTAAGTTTTACAACCTCTTGGTTGCCCTCTATGTAATACTTATTTTTGGCAGTTGTATTCCAAAGCTTTATGCCATATAGTAGCACTGGTAGAATGTTTGTGCTGAAGAGATGGGTTTTTGCCTTTATGGGAAGCTTTTGTTGTTATTCACTCATTTCTGTTCTGTCTAATTCTTTGTGACCCCATTTTGGGGTTTTCTTGGAAGAGATACTGGAATGGTTTGCCATTTCCTTCTCTTCCTTCTATTTCCCCTTTCCCCTCCTCCCCCTTTCCAATTCACACTTCTCTTCTCTCTCATTCTCCTTCTCATCCCCTAGATATTTTAAAAAAATGTTTGATCTTTTTTTTATTTTAATAACATTACCACATAAGTTTTCCAGTTATATGATTCATATTATTTACCTCTCTTTTTCCCTCCCCACTCCCGGAATTGACAAGCAATTCAAACTCTGTTATACATGTATTATCACGTAAAACACATTTTTGTATTATTCATTTTTGTAAGTGAATAATCTTATAAAACCAACACCCCAAATCATATACCTAAGTAAACAACTTACAAATTATGTGTTTTCATTGACATTTATACTCCAAAAGTTTTTTCTCTAGAGGTAGATAGCATTCTTTCTCATAAGTCCCTCAGAATTGTCCTGGATCATTGTAGAGATATTAGTAGCAAAGTCTATCACATTTGATCATTTGACAATATTTCCCAGTTCAGCGTGATTGCAAGGTATGTTGTTGGTGACACACTACGTGAGGAAAGTCTTGCTGTTTTGCCTTTGAAAGGGACAACAAGAGGGAAGGATTTATTCAAGGCTTTCACTGAGCTTGCTAATGAAAAAAATCTACTGATGGATAAAGTTATTTCAGTGTGTACTGATGGTGCTCCGTGCATGGTGGGGAAAACCAGAGGATTCGTAGTGCTTCTTCATGAACATGAAAAGAGACCCATCCTAAGTTTTCACTGCATCCTACATCAGGAGGCTCTTTGTGCTCAGACGTGTGACGGGCAGCTTGGTGAGGTGATGTCACTGGTCATTCAGGTGGTCAATGTTATTGTTACCCGAGCTTTAAATGATCACCAGTTTAAAACATTGTTGGAAGAAGTTGGAAATAATTATCCTGGTCTGCTTCTCCACAGCAATATGCATTGGTTGTCAAGAGGGAAGGTGCTCAACCATTTTGCAGCTTGTCTGAGCGAAATCCGGACTTTTCTTGAAATGAAAAATGTCGAGCATCCTGAGTTGGCCAACACTGAGTGGCTCCTGAAGTTCTATCTTGTAGACATAACTCAACATCTGAACCAGCTCAGTGTGAAAATGCAAGGTGTTGGAAATACAGTCTTATCCCTTCAACAAGCAGTGTTTGCATTTGAAAACAAGCCAGAACTCTTCATCACTGACATTGAAACAGGTTGTTTACTACACTTTGAAAAACTGGGAGAGTTTAAAGATGCATGTACAACAAGTGAGCCTGCTCAACATCTTGATCTTCAGCAGCTAGCGGGCTTCACATCTAATCTCCTGCAGTCATTCAAAGTGCGCTTTGGAGGATTTCGTGAGCACACTCATCTTTTTAAGTTCATAACCCATCCACATGAGTGTGCAGTGGACAGTGCTGACCTGAGTTACATCCCCGGTGTCTCTGTCAGAGATTTTGAGCTTCAAGCTGCTGATCTGAAGGTCTCAGACATGTGGATGAATAAGTTCAAGTCACTGAATGAAGATTTGGAAAGACTTGCACGACAGCAAGCAGAGTTGGCGAGCAATCACAAGTGGGGAGAAATGAAAAATCTTCAACCCGCGGATCAGCTGATTGTCAAAACTTGGAATGCCCTTCCTGTCACATACCACACACTGCAGCGTGTGAATATTGCTATACTGACAATGTTTGGCTCTACGTATGCATGTGAGCAGTCTTTCTCACATCTAAAGAACATTAAGGCCAACCTAAGATCACATTTAACAGATGGAAGTCTCAATGCCTGCAATGAAGCTTAACCTCACCACATATAAACCAGACTACAAATCTATCAGCAAAACCATGCAGCACCAGAAGTCACATTAATGGTAAGAAGTACTTTATTCATCACTGGTTAGCACATAATAATGTTATTAAAAATAGTTCAGAGACTTATTGTACTTTCAAAGTGTTGTTCTTACATAAAATGCACATATTTACTTGTATTCAGTGTTAAACATATTGTACGGCTCTCACAAAATTACATTTTAAAAAATGTGGCGTTTATGGCTCTCACGGCCAAAAAGGTTGCAGACCCCTGCTATAGGGACTTGATGTGGTCAGCAAAAGCCTTTGATAAAACAAGAAAATCTGGAGGACTTTACTATCTACTGGGTAGATAGAATCCACTCCCTAGGCTCATCACTCCCTAAATTTGTCCTACCCCACATCCCATTTTGCATGGGTACATTGCGGGACTTAGGGACACTAAGGATAAAAGGTGTGGGGTGGTGCTTTCTCTGGTTCTCTCTCTCTCTCTCTCTGTGCTCTAGGGCTTTGTGGGCTAAGAAGCTTGGCAGGCTTTGGATTTCGACATAGGGTATTTATCTATATAGGTGAGATTTTCTGTCCCCTTCCTACATTTCCTTTTTCCCCTCGTATATCTCCATTTTTTAAATTAAAATTACATTAAGAGCTACTGAAAGACTCCTGACTTGAGAGTTAATTTTTATAATGGTGAGCACAATATTTTATTAATATTACATTTAATAATTTTACTTTCATTTATTACACTACAGGGAATTTCTCTTTGACTTAAAGTCATAGTTTATTTTTTTTTAACCCTTATCTTCCATCTTTGAATCAATACTGTATATTGGTTCCAAGGCAAAAGAATGGTGAGGGTAGGCAATGGAGGTTAAGTGACTGGCCAAGTGTCACACAACTAAGAAGTATCTGAGTCTAGATTTAAACCCAGGACCTCCCATCATTAAATCTGGTTATTATTCCCCTGAGCCACCTAGTTGCCCCCAGTCTAAAGTCATGGTTAATGAATATTTAGAAACCTAAGAAGAGATTATAGAGGGAGGGCCACAAGAAGACATGCTATTTAATATATTTTTTAATTTTTATTGAGAATATTTTCCCATGGTTATATGATTCATGATCCCTCCACCCCCACTTTCTATTCCTTTTCCCAAAGCCAACAAGCAGTTCCACTGGCTTATGCATATATCATTGTTAAAAACCTATTTCTGTGTTATTCATATTTGCAGTAGAGTGATTCTTTAACATCAAAACCCTAATCACATCCCTATTGCACTACGTGGTCCATCACATATTTTTCTAATGCATTTCTGGTTTTACAGTTCTTTCTCTGGATGTGGATAGCATTGTTTCTTCTAAGTTCCTCTGGATTGTCCTGGGTCATTGCATTGCTACTGGTAAAAAAGTCCATTACATTCCATTGTGCCATAATGTATCAGTTTCTGTGTACAATGTTCTCCTGGTTCTGCTCCTTTCACTCTGCATCAATTCCTGAAGGTCATTCCAGTTCACATGGAATTCCTCCATTTCTTTATTCCTTTCAGCGCAATAATATTCCATCACCAATATATGCCACATTCCCCAATCAATGGACACCCCTCATTTTCCATTTTTTTGCCACCACCGAGCACGGCTATGAATATTTTTGTGCAAGTCTTTTTCCTTATTATCTCTTTGGGATCCAAACCCCGCAGTGGTATGGCTGGATCAAAGGACAGGCATTCATTTTGTTCATAGTTCCTTTGTGCATAGTTCCAAATTGCCCTCCAGAATGTTTGGACCAATTCACAACTCCACTAGCAGTGTCTTAGTGTCCCAATTTTGCCACATGCCTTCCAACATTTATCACTTTCCTTTGCTGTCATATTGGCCAATCTGCTAGGTGTGAGGTGGTACCTCAGAGATGTTTTAATTTGCATTTCTCTAATCAGGAGGGATTTAGAACACTTTTCCATGTGCTTATTGATAGTTTTGATTTCATCCTGTGAAAACTGCCTATTCATGTCCCTTGACTATTTGTTGATTGGGGAATGGCTTGATTTTTTTGTAGATTTGACTTAGTTCCTTATGTATTTGGGAAATTGAGTCTTTGTCAGAGAGTTTTGTTATAAATATGTTCTCCCGGTTTGTTGCTTTTCTTCTAATTTTGGTGGCATTGGTTTTGTTTGTACAAAACATTTTAAATTTGATATAATCGGTCATTCATTTTACATTTTGCAATGTTCTCTACCTCTTGCTTGGTCTTAAATTCCCTCATTTCTCACAGATCTGACAGGATACTAATCTATGTTCACCTAATTTATTTATGATTTCACTCTTTATATTTGTCATTTACCCACTTTGAATTTATCTTGGTAGAGGGTATAAGATGTTGATCTAAACCTAATTTTCCCCATACTGTTTTCCAATTTTCCCAGCAGTTTTTGTCAAATAGTGAGTTCTTCTCCCAAAAGCTGGGGTCTTTGTATTTATCAAATACTAGCTTACTGAGGTCTTTTACATCTAATCTATTCCATTAATCCACCTTTCTGTCTCTTAGCCAGTACCATATTGCTTTGATGACCACTGCTTTATAGTACAGTTTAAGATGGTTAAGGTACTGCTAGGCCCCCATCATTCACATTTTTTTCTTAGTTCCCTTGATATTCTTGATCTTTTGTTCTTTCAAATGAACTTTGTTATAATTTTTATAAATCCTATAAAAAAGTTTTTTAATAGTTTGATAGATGTGGCACTGAATAAGTAGATTTATTTGGATATGATTGTCATTTTTGTTAATTAGCTCTTCCTACCCAGGAGCAATTAATGTTTTTCCAATTGTTTAGATCTAGTTTTAATTGTGTGAAAAGTGTTTTGTGGTTGTGTTTGTATAATTCCTATGTTTATTTTGGCAGATAGATTTCTAAATATTTTATATTGTCTAGAGTGATTTTTAAATGGAGTTTCTCTTTCTACCTCTTGCTGCTGAGTATTGTTGGAAATATATAGAAATGCTGATGATTTATGTGTATTTATTTTGTACCCTGCAACTTTACTTAAGTTGTTAATTATTTTCACTAGCCTTTTAATTGTTTTTCTGGGAATCTTTAAGTATACCATCATATCATCTGCAAAGAGTGATAGTTTAGTCTCCTCTCCACTTACTTTAATCTCTTCAATTTCTTTTTCTTCTCTAATTGCTACTGCTAGTGTTTCTAGTACCATATTGAATAAAAGAGGTGATAATGGGCATCCTTGCTTCACTCCTGATCTTATTGGGAAGGCTTCTAACTTGTTCCTTTTACAGATGGTTCTTGCTGATGGTTTTAATATATACTGTTTATTATTTTGAGGAAGAACCCTTCTATTCCTATACTTTCTAGTGTTTACAATAGGAATGAGTGTTGTATTTTGTAAAAGGTTTTTTCTGCATCTATTGAGATAATCATGTGATTTCTGTTGGTTTAATTATTGATATGATCAATTGTGTGGATGGTTTTCCTAATTGTAAACCATCATTGCATTCCTGGTATAAATCCCATCTAATCATAGTGAATACTCCTTCTGATCACTTGCAGGAGTCTTTTTGCTAGTATTCTATTTAAGATTTCTGCATCTATATTCATTAAGGAGATTGGTGTGAAGTTTTCTTTCTCAGATTTTGATCTGCCTGGCTTTGGAATCAGTACTATATATACGTCATAAAAGGAATTTGTTGGGTTTTTTTATTTTGCTTATTTTATCAAATAATTTGTATAGTATTGGGATAAATTGTTCTTTAAATTTTTGATAGAATTCACTTGTGAATTCATCTGGTCCTGGGGATTTTTTCTTAGAAAGTTCCTTGATGGCTTGTTCAATTTCTTTTTCTGAAATAGGATTGTTTAAAAATTCTATTTCCTCTTTTGTTAATCTGGGCATTTTATATTTTTGTAAATATTCACACATTAAGCCTAAATTGTCATATTTATTGCCATGGAATTGAGCAAAGTAGTTCTTAATAATTGCCTTAATTTCCTCTTCATTAGAGGTGTCATTTCCCCTTTCATCTTTGATACTATTAATTGGATTTTCTTCTTTCTTTTTTTTATTAGATCGACTAGTACTTTATCTATTTTATTTGTTTTTTCAAAGTACCAGCTCCTAGTCTTATTTATTAGTTTAATAGTTCTTTTACTTTCAATTTGATTAATTTCTCCTTTAATTTTTAGAATTTCCAATTTAGTTTTTATCTGGGGATTTTAATTTGTTCTTTTTCTAATTTTTTAAGTTGCAAGCCAAATTCATTAATCTACACCCTCTCTATTTTCTTGGTATAGACATTCAGTGATATAAATTTCTACCTAAATACTTCTTTGCTGTATCCCATAGGTTTTGATATGATGTCTTCTCATTGTCATTCTCTTTAATGAAATCTGTTATTGTTTCTATGATTTCTTGTTTAGCCCACCTGTTTTTTTAAATTTAAATTTAATTAAAATTTTTTACATTTTGAATATTTTCCCATAGTTACATGTTTCATGTTCTCCCCCTTTTCCCCAAACCCTTCCACCACCCCATAGCCAATGCACAATTCCATTGAGTTTTACATGTATCATTGATTAAGACCTAATTCCATATTATTGATGGTTGGACTGGAGTTATTGTTTAGCATCTACCTTAGTCCATCTGTTTTGAAGAATTAGATTATTTAATTTGCAATTAACTTTAAATTTGCCTTTCCATGAACCCTTGTAAATTATAATTTTTACCACATTATGATTTGAAAAAGTGGCATTTATTATTTCTGCTTTTCTGCATTTGTTTGCAGTATTTCTATTCCTTAGTACATGGTCAATCTTTGTATATGTACCATGTACTACTGAGAAGAAGGTATTTATTTCTTTTTATCTCTATTCAGTTTTCTCCAGATATCTATTAGTTCTAATTTTTCTAGCATTTCATTTACTTCCCTTATTCTTTTCTTATTTATTTTTTGGTTTGATTTATCTAATTCAGAGAGGGGAAAGTTAAGATCCCCCACTAGTACAGTTTTAGTACCTATTTCCTCCTTGAGCTCCTTCAATTTTTCCTTTAGAAATCTAGATGCTATACCATTTGGTGCATAGATGTTTAGTAATGATATTACTTCATTGTTTATAGTACCTTTTAACAAAATGTAATTTCTTTCCTTATCTCTTTTAATCAGATCAATTTCTATTTTGGTTTTGCCTGGTATCAGATTGCTACTCCTATTTTTTTTTTTTTTACTTTAGATGATGCATAATATATTTTGCTCCAGCCTTTTACCTTGAATCTGTGCCTGTCACCCTGCCTCAAATGTGTTTCTTGTAAACAAAATATAGTAGGATTTTGGTTTTTAATCCACTCTGCTATCCACTTCTATTTAATGGGTGAGTTCATCCCATTCACATTAAGTGTTATGATTACTAACTGTGTATTGTCCTCCATCTTATTATCCCCTTTAGATCCTGCTCTATTCCTTTTCACTCTATTCCTCTCACCAGTATTTTGCTTTGTTACCCCTTTAGTTCCCAATTCCCCTCTATTTCCCTTGTCTTATTCTCCTACTTCTCTGTAGAGTAAGATAGAATTCTATGCCCCACTGAGTAAACTTGTTTTTCCCTCTCTGAGCCAGTTATAAAGAGAGTAAAGTTTAATCATTGCTTGTTTCTTGATTTTTCATAAATCATTAGTTTCTAGATGGTCAATTCTGTTTTTTAAGACCTGATTTTCCTCTGTCAGTTTTTGGTTCTCCTTTTTCAATTGACCCATCTCTTCTTGCATCACTTTCATTTTTCTTCCCCACTTTTCCTCTACCTCTAATAATTGGTTTTTGAAGTCTTTTTTTAGCTCTTCTAGAATCTGTGTCCAATCCATATTTTTCTTTTGTGCTTTGGGTATGTTTCCTTTGTTTTTTCTGTCCTGGACCTTGCTTTTTGTCTTCTTAAAAAGTCTCCGATTAGGTGCTTTTTGGATTGTTTGCTCATTTTTCCTATCTAATTACAAGTAGGCTCCATTTTCTGGGGAGTTGGGGTACCCTCTTAAACTACAGTTCTTCCTTTATGCCATTTTTGGCTTATTTTCTGTGGTGTTACTAGTTTACCAGATGGTCTGAGGGCTGAGAGCTCTAAGAGTCCCCTCCCCTTGCTGAAAGCTTAAAAGTTTTCCTTAGGCTTGGGTGTAAGCTTTTGATCTCAGTCTGAACTTGATCAGGTCAGGTGCTGATCAGATTCTAGCTCCAGGCTTAAGCTAATGTTTTTGTTCTCAAGATGTTCTTGATTCAATCAGGCACACTCTTGATTGCCTTGTCCTGAGGTTCCACCCTTAGTTTTGGGTAGAAAGATCCTGAGGAGGCTCCCCCTGAGAACTGTGTCCTCACCCAAAACTGTGGATTATGTCCTTACCCCAAGTCCAGACTGGGATTTCTGGCTTTGGTTTTGGCCCACATGGATCAGACCCCTTCAGCCCAGATTGCCTTGGGTTGGGACTCCAGACTTCTCCACAGGTTTGCAATTTCAAGGGGTATGAGTTGTCTTGGACCACTAATTGCCCAGCAGGATCTCAGGGTCTATCTTAGCTTGAGCTCCCACTTGAGTGGGAGTGGGGGTGTGTGGTTTGCTTTTGGCTTGCTTTTCATTCAATGCTATGACCCCTGCTAGCTCTGCTCTTCTCTCACCTCAGTTCCCCAGATGGTCTCTGCCTACCTTTTGGGGTTTTCTTTTCTTTTCTTTTTTTTTAAGGCTGTTTCCCTCTGTCTCTGTTGGTTCTTTCACACTTGTATTTGTTTTGTGTGGATATTTTACTCTTGTTTAGAAAGGATTTTCCTAGTGAAACAGAGAGCTGCTGCTCTAGTTATTCCTCTGTACTGGCTTCACCTCTGGAGTGGCTCCACCACTATTTCATATTTTAACTTGGTTACCCGACTTATTGATTAGGGAAATGATAGAACAAGGGGAGTCTGGGAAATGTAGATCAAGTTCACCTAGTTTATAGAATCTTATAGCTTGAGAAGTGGAAAGAATTATAGAAGGGATTAAGTCTAAAGCCCCCATTTGACAAATATGGAAACTGAGGCTCAGAGAATTTAATTGACTCACCCACATTCACTCTAAGCAGAAAGGCAAGACTAGGATTCAAACCCAGGTATTTAAACTCATAATCTTTCATTTTTCCCACTCTACCACATTAGCAAACCAGTTAACAGATTTTTTTCATGGTATTTCTGTGGACAAGATAGAGAAAAGTGGGTTAGATGATAATATGTAGATTTAGAACTATTTGAATGAAGATCAATCAATCAATTAACATTTATTAAGTACCTACTATGAGTTAGGCACTGTGATAAGTGCTGAAGATACAAAAAGGCGAAAGACAGTCTATGTCTTTAAAGAGTTTACAATTTAATGGAGAAACCCAGAGTAGTCATTTATGATTCTTTGACAACTTGGCTTGCCCATTCATCCTCTTGTCCTTTCTATTAAAAAAAATGTTCTTGTAAAGTTATTTTATTTTACATGTAATTACATATAGTACATTTGCCAGTACACAAGTTACAAAAGTAAGGGATTCATTGAACACCATAATGTAATTATATTTAATAATAATTTTCCACATAAATTTTCTGAAATTACATGATCTAAATTATCTCCCTATATGCCTTTCCTCCCCTTGCCCATTTATGGTAAGCAATTTGATCTGGGTTATACATATGTTATCTTGCAAAACATATTTCCATATTGTTCATTTTTGTAAGAGAACACTCATATAAAACCGAAATCCCAAAATAAAAACCCAAATAAACTAAAGTGGAAAATCATATGCTTTGATCTGCATTCCAGCTTTCAAAATTCTTTCTCTGAAGGTGATAGTGATTTTTGTCATAAGTCCCTCAGAATTGTCTTGGATTATTGTGTTGCTGAGAGTAGCTAAGCCTTTCACAGTTAATCATTCCACACTTTTGCTGGTACTATGTACACTGTTCTCCGGGTTCTGCTTATTTCACTCTGAATCAGTCCATGTAGATCATTCCAGCATTTTCTGAAAGCATCCTATTCATTTCTTACAGTTCTTTCCTCTTCAATTGATTTGGATAAAGGCTATTTGCTTTGCAGAGGACACAAAATTATAAGAAGCCCAAAAGGCCTCAATAGATTAGAATGATTGATTGAAACTTAGATGGAACTGACTAAAAATAAGTATGCCATCTTACACTTAGATCCAAAAAAATTAACTATGGGAGGTGTGGTAGGACAATAGTTCAGAAGTTCTTTATATCCTTTATTTTCAGGAAAACAGACCTCACAATATCCTTCAGTAATTTATTACGGTGTTCAATAATCCTTTCCCTTTGAAGCTTGTGTACTGGCAAATGTTGAAAACCGACTCCCCCTTTCCCTCTTAAAATGTATGAAGGATACACTTTTAAGTACAATCTGCTTTATTAACATGTTCTCCTTTGCTTTCTTAAATCTATACCAGAAGTGTCAAAAACACAGCCCATGGGCTGCTGGCAGTCTATAACACTCCCAAGTGTGCCCTGAACCAGATTAAAATATAGTTCCTATCTGATTTTAATGTGTTGATGTATTAATAAAAAAAAGAAATATATAAACACATGCGGTTTTCTAAGTCAATATGTGGCCTGCAGGGATCCTTATGTATAGTTTAGTGGCCCCTGTTTCCCTTTGAGTTTGACAACTCTGGTCTAGACAATCAACACAACAATAAATCAAGTTCTGATTTTTAAGCATTAGCTGATTTCCAAGGTAAATGCTCAGACAGAACATTTAATAGTCAGCCGCTACTAGCTGGTTAGAATTGGATGCAGCATATCCTTGCTTCTGTAAAGCCTATATCCTTTTAGGTATCATTTCAGTATGCTGCTATTTTTCCTAGTGAAGGAGGGCAGCTATTCAGCATCTTCCAATGAGACACCCCAAACCTTCTCTTCTATAGGCAGAATAATCTTTGTTTAGGCTCCATTTGTATGCTTGCTCTTCTTTTCTCAGTGTTTTAGAAATCAGTGTTTTTAGTTACTATTTAAAATGCCATATGTTGTATAGAGCATCTGAAAAATTTATTTTTTTCCCAATCTAATGCTGTTCAAATACATAATGAAGGGATACATTAAAATCTAACCTCAGACACTTACTAACTCTGTGACCCTGGGCAACTCACTTAACCTTGCTTGCCTTAGTTTCCTCCTCTGTAAAATGATAATATCCTATCTTCCAGTGTTACTGTGATGATAACATGAGATTAAATACATAAAACTCCTTACAAACCATAAAGTATTATTATTATTATTAATTATTATTATTATGTATTGATCGCTTTGGTATATAGATTTATAATATAATGTGTGTAGCCTCTGAGTTGACCCCTCTCTAATGTGGACCCCCCCCCCAGGAACACTTTCCTAGATCTGAGCCACTCAAAGTCATAACTAATGAATGCCCATTAATGTGTTTATTCTTTCCAGTCAGCCAGAGGACACATTAATTCAAGCAAAATACATTTAATCAAATAGCAGAGCAAATAAAGTGATAAGTTGCAGGACTGCTAATGTTCTTTAGTAATGTTTTCATGCTGCTCTCAGCTGGGGGTTGCATCTTCATCCTCCACTGGGATATGAATTTTCATTCTCCACTGGGCATTGCACTGTCTCTGATGGACATCTATAAGTCCTTGTGGTTCCTGAATAGGCTACTGCTGCCTACACCAGGCTTCTTTAGGAGTATTTTATGAACATCTTAGCTCCCAGCTGCTAAGGTGCAGGTCTCAGCAAGTACCTCCCTGATGAGGGCAGGCAGAGAGCAATTTATTCATCCATCCCTAAAGGCTATGAGCCCCCAAACCCCATCTAAAGACCTCTCAACCAAAAGCCAGACAGAGTGCTCCTAGGCTAAGATTAATACTATTCTTTGGAGCCTTTGTGGCTTGGGCAAAAGCTAAATCTGTTTTCACATACTCTTCTCTGATTTAGAGTTAGAAATTACTCCTGTCTCTGCTTAACCTCTTACAGGGGATTCTGTTCACCCACAATCCATTTCTTGGGGCTGTGTCAGATGGGTGAAGGATGGGGCTATAGAACCTTTGGAGAGCCTCTTAAATTTTCCATGTAAATGAATCAAATCAATGACAAAAGCTAAGGAGAAGGCATTCTTTGCTTTCTACCTTCCCAGCTCATATTCTCGCCTCTGTCATGTCTGTCTGTCATGCTGAGTTCTGGCTCATGAGGAATCTCCTTATCTCCTTATATTGTTATATATTATTTATATATTCAATAACATGTATAATATATATTTATATATTCATATATATTATATTACATATTATTTGGTATGATTCCTATTCATCATTTTGATGAATTAGATGAAAAATATATTGATGACTCTTCTTCCACAAGATCTCCTTACTGGAAACTTTAAATTCTGAACGCCAAAGGCTGAGTCAAGACTGCATTAGAGGCATCCCAGCAGTCCAAAATAATATTTCTTGAATCTCTGCTCCCCTTTGGCTGTAGGGGGCACTATTGGCTCAGCTAGGTGATATAGTGGATAGATTCCCTGGGTCTGGCATCAGGAAATCTCAAAGTTCAAATCTAGCCTCTGACACTTACTAGCTGACCTAATCTTTTTCTGCCTCAGTTTCTTCATCTATAAAATGAGGATAACAATATCACCTATTTCTCAGAGTTGCTGTGAGGATAAAAGGAGATATTTGTCAAACATTTTACAAAACCCAAAGTGTTCTATAAATGCTAGTTGTAATGATAATGATGGAGGAACTGAGGCAGAAGGCAGAGCACCGTCTTCAAGGAGTACCCCGCCTAGCAGGTGAGACATTATAAAGAGCAACTAAAATAAAGAAGAATGCAGGTAATGTGTCAAAAGGATCGGTGTTAGAATTTCCTCTCATTTCAGATGATGATGGTTTTCTCAATGAATGCCTAAGAGGTTAGTAAAGGTAAATGCCCTTGACTTAAATAAGAGTTGATAAGTCTCCCTTCCCCTGCTGACCCTCTCCTTTTTCATTTCTTTAACTCAGAAATTAATGGCCTCATCTGCGTAATTACTACCAGCATGTAGAATCTTGTGGCCAATGAGAACCTTACGTGGGGGTTTTTAGCAATTTATATGGCGTGGGCTTTGGGCCAATTGGAGCAACGTTGGAAACCATTATCATCCGTCTACAAAGTGCCGTGCTCCCTTTTTGTTACACTTGGAACAGTAGGTTACACTAAGGTTACAAAATGCCGGTGAAATAATTGGACATTTAGCATCCTGCCTATTTGTACAGACTACTCTGGAGGAGCCCCACCTTTGCATGTTACATGGAGGAGGGAAGGCTTTTGCTTTCTGTCTCCCAGAATTATTTTTTTCTAATTAATTGTCGCTCTCTCCGGTCTTTGAAATTTTCTTTGCTAATCTGAACTGTGGATGGGAAAATAATCAGAAGAAGAACTCCAGTGTGGAAACTAGTGACATTCCCCATGAAGTTTCCTTGTATCTGATTTCTATATGCCTATAGACACAGATGTATCTGTATGTATGTGCCCATCCATGAATACATAAATGCATATATGTGGATATGTCTATAAAACAGAGTTACAATGCAATCTATTGTGAAGATATTTGTAGAAATGTTTGTTTTCTTCTAGAGATACACATATAGTATATATAATATATCATATATGAATATACATGAATAATTATATTATCTGCATATATCTTTCTGTGTGCTCTAGTGAGCTCTAGTGAGATAATATTTGTAAGACAGTATAGTAGGTGCTTAATAAAGGTGCTTGTTTCCTTCTACATAATACACACCTTTATATTCATGCATATGTGTAAGTGAAATATACACATACATGCACATAAATGTGCATATTTTATACATATCTAGGGCTGGTTGGGGGATAGAACATTGGGTCTATAGTCATCTTCTTGAATTAAAATCAGGTCTCAGAGACTTATCTACTGTGTGATCCTGGACAAGTCATTTTACCCCATTTGCATCAGTTTCCTCAACTGTAAAATGACCTGGAGAAGGAAATGACAAATCACTCCAGTATCTTTACCAAGAAAATGTCAAATGGGGTCATGAAGAGTTGGACATGATTGAACAACTAAAACAAAAATGTATGCATACACACATATATGTATATATAGGTACATAAATGTATGTGTATAAACTCATATATAATGCATATGTACACTATATATTGAGTTTGCATTAGGAATTGTGCTAAGCATTTTACAAATTTTACAAATTTTTACATTTTACAAATATTCTCTCATTTGATCTGCACAATCTGGGATGTTGGTGCTATTATTATTCACAATTTACAGTTGAAGAAATGGAGGTAGACAGAGTTAAGTGACTTATTCAAGCTCATACAATAAGTGTTAGAGGCTGGATTTGAACTTAGGTCTTCTCATGCTCCATCCACTGCCCCAACTCCCTATACATAACATTTCCCAAATAGAATATATTCTAATTACATCACCAACACTTAGTATTGTTCTTAGAACATAATAGAATCCTTTTTTTTTAAACCTTACCTTCTGTCTCAGAATCAGTTCTAAGTATTGGTTACAAAGCAGAAGAGTGACAGGCAATCCGGGTTAAGAGTCTTGCTCAAGTATCACATAGTTAGGAACAGCTTAAGGCCAGATTTGAACCTAGGATCTCCAGGCCTGGTCTATCCATTGAGCTACCTAGCTGCCCCATAACAGGATCTTAATAAATGTTTATTGATTAAGTCTTCATGGGGGAAAATTGATAGGAAGTAATAAATAAGGGAAATTGTCGAGCTCTTACAATCTCCCTCAGTGAAAGGAGTCTTCATACCAATAAGAGCATGGATATATCAAGATGATGAGACAGTTTGCTACAATGGGAAAGGCTCTGACTTCACACAAACAAGGCTGTGCCAAGTCTAATTTTCCATCATTTACTAGTTCTGGGACCTTGGGAAAGTCACTTCCCTTCTCTGTGACTCAATTTCTACATATGTAAAATGAAGGAGTTGGACTAAAATATTCTTTTAATTCTCTCCTAACTCTAACTCTAATTGACCATGAAAGTCTCTCTTCCAAACTCCTCATTGTAGAGATGAAGCAGTTAAGGCTTAGAGAGGTTGTGATGACCCTCAAGCTTACATGAGCATTGAATGACATAGATAGTCCTGGAAACTAAGTCCTCAGAGTCCACATCTACTACCCTATCCACTGGATCATGCCATTTATGTGTGGGTCTTATCTATCTATCCATTCAGCCATTTCTAGCTATCCATCCATCTTCTATCTATATCTATCCATTTATCATCTATTTATCTATCTATCCATCATCCATCTTTTATTTGTCTATCTCTGCGTACCCATTTATCTTTATCTATTCATCTATCTAATCATTCATCTATCCATATATTGTCTATCATCTATCTTTTATCCATCATTCATCTATTTATCCATCTATCATCTATCTGTAGCTCTCCATTCATCTTTCATTTACCTATTCATCCACCTATCATCTATTTGTATATTCATCATCTATCCCTCTATTATTGATATATCCATCCATCATCTATATCTATTTATTCGTCTCTCTATTTACCCATCATCTACCTATATCTATCTATTGATCCATTTATTATCTATCCATCCACCCATCATATATCTATATCTATATCTATATCTATATCTATATCTATATCTATATCTATATCTATATATCTCCACCCATGTCACTGGGATCTATCGGTTATCCATTTAGATATCATTATCATCTATCAATTATCTATTTATCCATTGTCATTCATTTCTTTTTTCATTCATTCATTCATTCATTTAGTTAGTTATAAGAATTGTACATGTCATCATTCTTAAATATTGCTATTATAAGAGTTACAAGTCAATTTAAATGTGTGTCTGGGTAGGCAAGTCATAGTTTGCCTAATTTTTTTTTAAATTGATGTCCAGCCTTCCATTCCTTTTAGCCCAGGAAATAAGCCTTGGCTCTAAACATCTCCACCGATGGTGGCAGGGTTATCTGGCTTCCAGGTGACTTTTTCTCTTCCTCGGTCAGCTTGACTTCCCACTATCACCATCTTCTCCATTAGTATCTATTGCAAAGAGAGTTGTTTGACATTACACATTTTGCCCTCTACAATTTCTTATTAAAAGCTCCCATTGTTCATGTGAGTTATAGCGTGGCTTCTATGCACCCCTCCCACACACTCACATAGCACCCTTCTAATTAATTGCCAACTTCCTCAATAGTGATCCTGAAGAATGACAATGTATATGTACACTGGAAGAAAGAAAAACAACCATCCACTTCAAACAAAGCCATCCAAACCCCCACCGCTCACCAATCAACCAGGCACCGCAGGGAGCCTCCAACTCATGAACGATTTTGGAATCATGTGGGAACTCAGTGTATCAGCAAAGTTCGTTGTGAGACATCTACCCTGCCGTGCTGGGGATTTCATTGCCGGTCCATAGTAGAAATGTGTGTTTTAATGTCCTTGGCTCCATTATTTAGGATTGTTCTCAACTCCCACCCTGGACGAGACCCTAAAAATCAGAACATGTGCACATGGGCTTTTAGGCAGGGGAAGAGCATTGGGCTCTTTTTGCCTCAGAGGTGCCATGCAGGGAGTGTGCGAGGAGCCATCTTCATCGATGCACTGAGTACAGCCTGGGATTTTCCTGCCAAATGAAGAGAATTGCACTTGGATAGCAATAACCATCATTTCCCTTGATGGCATCTCTCAAAGACTTTCCTGGATGTGGTGGGGGTCTGTGCTACGAGTGACTGATGAGAAAATGAAGCCTCATTCCTTTTGTTTGTTTGTATGTCTCTTTCTCTTTCTCTCTCAAGATAGGGGTTTCATTCGGGCTCCAGACTAACTGCCGAAGTAGTTCTGTGACTTTTGAGGTCTCCCAAGAGATCTGTTGGAGGCAATGTGATGAGGATGGCAAAGTGCTACCTCACCACTCTCTGGGCTGCCTGCTCGGATGTACTGATTTAATTCAGTGGTGTGCTGAAAAGACACTTCTCTGATTTGGCTTGGAGTTAATCGTCTTGTTCCAGCTGATGCTCAGAGAAAATCTTCTTTAGCTATAGCTCCTGGACCTACCAAGAAAGGGAACCGAGAGGGGGAACTATTGACTTAGGAAAACTGAGGGGAAAAAGAAATATCGACTTCTCTAGTGTTTCTTGGGTTGGATGAATTATAACCAAGCTCATGTTTTGCAAAAGGCTTTGATCTTCTACAGGAAGCGTAGGGAAAATGCCTACCCAAACTACTATCCTTGTTCTTGGGACAGGCAGTTCCTTACGTCCCAAAGGTTCTCTTTCCTCACACCTCTGCCCCTTAAAATACCTGTCTTCCTTCAAGGCTCAGTTCAAGTGGCTGTCCGTCAAGAAACATTTGTTAAGCACCTACTATGTGCTACTGTGCCAAATTATGAGAATACAAAGAAGATAAAAGGTAGCCTTTATTCTCAAGGAATCACAATCTAATTGGGGAGACCACATCCAAATAATCATGTACAAACAAGATATATACAGGATAAATTAGAAATAATCAATAGAGGGAAGCCACTAGAATTAAGAGGGATAGGGAATGTCTTCCTGTGGAATGTGGGATTTTATCTGGGATTTGAAGGAGGTCAGGACACAGAAGTAATGAGGGAAAGCATTGCAGGTGTAGGGGACAGTCAATGAAAATGCTTGTAGTTGAGAGGGAGTCTTATTCAAGGAACAGCAAGGACGCCAATGTCACTCCATCACCGAGTATGTGGATTATGGGATGGGGAAAAGAAGGGAATTGTCAGGTTTGTAAAAATACTGGAAAGATGGGGAAAGCCATGTTGTGAAGGGCTTTGAACACCAGAGGATTTTATATTTAATCCTGGAGGTGACAGGGAGCCACTGGAGTTTATTAAATAGGGGAGTGACATGGTCAGAGCTGTGGCTTTAGGAAGATCACTTTGGTAGCTGAGTGGGGAATGTACCAAAGTGGGGAGAGGCTCAAGGCAGACTGAATGCCTAGCAGTTACTGCAATAGCCCAGGCATGAGGTGATGAGGGTCTGCAGTGGTAGGGTGGCAGTCACATAATAGAAAGGGGTACAGGTGAGAGGTGTTCCAAAGGTAAGATCAACAGACCTCATGAACAAATTGGATATAAGGTAAGAGGTGAGAGAGAGTGAGCACTAGAGGATGACATCAAAGTTGCCAACTTGGGTGACTGAGAGTTTTGTGGTATCCTCAATAAAAATAAGTTAGGATGAAGAGGGAGTTTGGATTCAGTTTCAGATATACTGCATTTAAGATGTCTATAGGACTCCCAGTTCTGTATGTATAGTAGTCGGAGATGCATGACTAGGGGTTAGGAGATAGGGCTGGAAAATAAATTATAAGATATTAGGGCTGGATAAGAAGATCTGAGAATCCTTTGCATAATGTTGAATTTAAACCATAGCAGCTGATGAGATCACCAAGTGAAGTAGGATAGGTTACAGTGATGGGCAAACTACGCCTGTGGGCCACATTTGCCCTTCCCCCCCCCCCACCAAATGTTCTATCGGCCAGACATTATTCCTAATCTGATGAATACAATGAGTAGGATACAATACAATGAAACTTTGAAAGAGTTGCCTTAGAAACAGACTGACAGATGAGCATTTCCTTTCTTTTGTCCCCCTCTTTAAAAAGTTTGCCCATCACTGGAATAGGAAGAAGAGATAAGGACCCAGTACAGAGTTTTGGGGGAATCTTAATGGTTAGCAGGAGTGACATGAATGAAATCCACTAAAAGAAACAGGAAAGGAATGGTCAGCCAATAGGAGAACTAAGCAGGAGAGACCAGTGTTGCAAAAATCTGGAGAGAAGAAATTATTAAGGAGAAAAAGGTGATTGTGTCAATGGCTAAAGAAGGGTCAAGAAGGATGAATATTGAGAAAAGGCCACTAGATATGTCAATTAAGAGACATTAGTCATTTTGGAAAAAGCATTTGTAGTAGAATAATGAGATTGAAAGCCAAACTACAGAGGGTTGAAAAGAGAATGAGAGAAAAAGAAGAGATGGTTTTCTCTACGAATTTAGTTATACATGGGAGTATATATATATATGGCATGAGAATTATCAGGACTGAATGGGTCACGTGAGGACTTTTTGAAGATGGAAGAGAAATGGATGTGTTCATAGTTAGGACTTGGAAGTAGCCAATAGATATAACAAGACTGAAGAGAAATAAAAGAATTGAGAGGAAGAAAACCCTTAAAAAGAAGTTGTAAAAGGGTGGGGGAGGAAAGAAAAGTTTCCCACAATGGAGGTTTGGTGGGGAAAGAAATGTGGAAGGTCAGGAGCAGATGGGAGAGGAATGAAGGCATGAACATGGCTGGCATTGGCATTTTCTTGAAAAAAAAAAAGGTTCCTGGAAGGATCTCTCACCCATCAGAGAAGGGGCTGCAGGGGTGGAGGAGGGATCGTCCAGCGTGAGAAGACTGCAGGCACTCTTTGCTCATATTCGATCCTTCCCAAACCAGTTCTTTACATTTCTCCGTATCCACCACAAGATGGCGATACAGAGCATCGGAGCTGGGACCAGAGATTGGAGTTTGTATCCTGTTATCTATGTATCCTCCCTCCAATCATTTCCCTCTCTACTCCCCAGTTTCCTCATCGGGGAAAATTAGGGCAAAAAGGATTGGACTAGATGAATTTCTGTGCTTCTTTCCAGTTCTTATGTATCAATTCTAGAAGTCCTCAACAGTATTTTTAGTCTAAATCTATATTTCCATTGATGTTGGGAAATCTCAATGGGGAAACTCCTTCTACAATGCATATTAGCAACTATTCTGCAACTTTAAATCTTGGAGCGTCTTCTGGGAGCTCTGATATGTTTAATGACTTAGATAGGTCACCCTGCTAGTAAATGTCAGAGGCAGGATTTGAACTCCGATCTCTACTCCCAGGTCTTAGAGGATATATACACTTCCACACCTTACTACCCAAGAGGTGCAGAATGGGTGATTTGTTCCTTTCCTTTCCACCTCCAAATTGCAAGAAGACACCCCCCCCCCCCCCCCCCCCCCAATCCTGTTTGAGTTAACTTTGGAGTCAAAGAAAGTTGCACCCATTTTTGTGGATTGTGGGAAGGAGCCTGCTGGCCCAAGGGCTGTGTCTTCTTGGTAGCTGAATACCAGCAGGATATATGTGCTATTAAGAAAATGATGGGAACTAGGGAAAAAGGTAATTGAAACAATTGATGTTGCTAGGTAAAGTGGGATTGAATCATGTAAATAAGAGGGATAAGCATGTACCATTTGAATAAATGATGTTGGAAACATAAATATTTCAAGAATTTGAACATAAAAGCATCTTTTATTTAACTTGCTGCAACATTTAAATCTGTCTTCCAGGGAGTTCCAAGTCCTTATATGTGTTGATTTCATGAGCCCTTCAGCAGAGCCATGAAAAAGGTAATAAGCATTATCTTTATATTGCAGATGGAAACCAGGAGCTCCAAGGGGAAAAAAGTGATGGGAGAAAAGTTACCCAGGAAATGAGAGGTAAATATGCAGCCAGACGGCCAACCAGCCAGACCTCGGCTTGGGACTCCCAGCCAGTCACCGAGCGGTCTTTTCTTGTGGGAGAAAGAGGCCATGGGGCCACGCTGGTGCTTTGAAAAGCCTCCTACCTGGACGACCCAACCACCTCTTTGGAGGCTCTGGAATGGACCTACAGCTACAGCTAAACTGAATGATCTTTGAGGACTTTAATCTTTTTATTCATCATTTATTCCCTTTGAGGAAAAGGGAAAGGATGTCTGTTCCTGGGCCAGTGTGAGCCCCCCTGGATCAGGGACCCCTGTAGGGGAGAAAATAATAAAATTCTGGGGCTTGCCAATTATTTTGAACAACTTTAGTGAATTCTTCGAGGCACTGTCTTAGTTGGGGAGCTGGGTTGTAACTAGTTGGTGTGTTAGTAGGAGGGCATGGAGTTCAGAAGATCTAAATCTAGATCCTTACTCTGTTACCCTCGGGGTCCTCATCTGGAAAAGGAAGGCAAGAATACTGCCTTCCTCCCAGGTTTTTATAAAGCTTAGATGAGATAACATATGTGAAGCACTCGACAAGCCATAGAGTAAAGCATTCTATTTTAGATAGTTGGTTGCCATTTTTAGTCATTATTATTGTTGTCATTATTATTCCTGCCTAGGACCATATCGATCTCCAGACCAGGCTCAGATCAGTCATGCCCTTTGTTACTGGTTATAGTTTGGACTGCTGCATCTTGAAGTACAGGATTATCACCTTAAGGCAAAGATGGATTTAACGTCAAAGGTCCTGTGTTCAGGTCTCACTTCTCACATGACTTATTAGATGTCAGATCTCCAATAAAGTCACTCTTGTCCTCAGTTTCTTCTTCTGGTAAATGAAGGGGCAAAATGAAATGATCCCCAAGTAAGTCCCTTTCCAGCTGGAAAGGACTCTGTGAGCTTGTGCTTTTGTGCCCAGCTTATATCTATCCCACTGCTCTGTGACCATGGACTGTTCATCAGGATGCCGGATGCCCCTTTTAAGGCATATGATGTTTTCTAAGGACACCTTCCAGGAAAGAACTCTCTGGATTTGCCTTATTCATGCTTTTGCTTATAGAGCCCAGGGGAACCTAATTAGAGGCAGTAATACATTGACCATAGCACCAGGAAATAGACTGAAGGGATCGATTGTTGAACTGGAAGGGACGAAACAAAGATTCTCTCTGCATCCCTTTTATTGCTGATTCTCAGATTTATGACTTCAGTTAGAACATTACCCCAACATTCTGCTGAAAACACATGCATTTTTAATAGAAGCCTTTTCAGTAACAAAGGGAACTAATGTATTAGCAATATCTACCATCGAAGTATTTATGATAAATGTCATGCTTGCTAAGGGCATGGGGGTAGGGAGTTTTCAGAAACAAACATGGAGGCAATACGATGTGCTGGAAAGAAAGTTAGATTTGCGGGCAGATGAACTGGGGTTCAAATCTTGACTGTCACTGACGACTTGGGGCATCTTAGACCAGTTCCTGAATAGGGGATTTGGAGTCAAATAACCTGAGTTTGCCTCTTGTTGCTTCCTGATGCTTCTTCCCTATTTGGTTCTCAAAACGATGTTGTCCCTGTTTCCCAATCATGTGTGACTTTTGACGAGTCAACCGGTCGTCTCTCATGGCCTCAGTTTCCAGGTCTGTAATATGAAAGGGCATTCTTAATTCTTTTTGTCTATTTTGAATTATTGATTAACTCAGTTTTGAGTTATTGATTAACTCAAAATAGACAAAGAGAATCACGAATTCCCTTTCAATAAAATGAAGGAGTTGGACTGGATGATTTCAAATATAGAATCCTATTAAAAGGTGTTCCCTCTGCGTCCTTGTCCTGAGCTCCAAATCTCATTAAAAGAAAGACAAGGATGGGTAAACCAGGCCCAAAGATGTGAGGAACTGATTTCAAATCTGGCCTCAGATTCTTACTAGCTGTGTGTCCCTGGGCAAGTCACTTAACCGCTATTGTTCAGCCCTTACCACCCTTCTGCTTTGGAACCAATACATGGAATTGATTCAAAGATGGAAAGTAAGGGTTTTATTTTTTATTTTTTTTTTAAACCCTTAACTTCTGTGTATTGGCTCCTAGGTGGAAGATCGGTAAGAGTGGGCAATGGGGGTCAAGTGACTAGCCCAGGGTCACACAGCTGGGAAGTGTCTGAGGCCAGAAAAAGTAAGGGTTTAAAAAAAAAGAGCCCCATGGGTCTGTCTTTAGACACTTATCATATGTCACTTGTCTCATCTATAGAATGAGGTGGTTGTATTAGAGGACCTTTAAGTCTCTGATTCTATTAGAAAAGATGTGGTCCCTGTACTCCTGGAACCACTAAGAACATTAATGTGTTCTGAAGAATTGGGCAAAATATTTCCATCAAGGCTATTGAAGGACTTGCAAGGGACTTCTAAGAGGTTGTTAGGCACCCAGCAGAGGATGCTGAGAGGAAGCTTTTAGGAGAGTTGTGCAAATGTACTGCCAGCTTGAAGCTGTTAGACACATTAATTAGTGCCAATTATTCTCAAGTACGAAACCCATTGCTTCAATTGAGACTGACTGCACCCCATCTGCTCCTTTAGGAGGGAACTTCATTCTTCATTTAAGGTAGTGGATAGGATGCTGTAGAGTAAAAATTGGAGGCGTTTTCAGAAATTCACTTTCCATGTCACCTTAGGCTAATCCTCTAGCTACTCTGTATCTCTGCTTCATCTGGGAAATGAAAACAATAACAAGAAAAGGCAGAATTATTCTTTTGGAGTTTTATGTGGAACGAAAAGAAGATTGAAAATGTAACTCTTTTGAACTCAGATCTTCCTAAGTCCAGGACATGAGTTCTATCTCCTGGGCCACTTACATGCTTTAGGATATAATGGAAAGTCCTGTGCTTGGAGTTTGGAAGAACTGGGTTCCAATCTCCCCTCTGACTCATGTTAGCCATGTGACTGCAGGCAAATACTTGATCATAGATTTAGACTTGCAAGAGATTTTAGAGTTAATCTAATTTAATTGATTCATGTAACAGATGAGGAAACTAAGGCCAAGAGAAGCAAATTGATTTGCCTCCAAACACTCAAATGACAAGTGATATAACCAGAATCTGAACCTGTTTTCTCATGTGTAAAATGGAAATAATAAACACTTATCCACCAGAGTTATTGGGAGGACTAGAAGACATTATATGCAAAGTAATTTGCAGAATGCTCTCTATTAAGGTAGCTAGATGGCACAGTGGTTCAGGTCTGGAGTCAGGGAGACATGAGTTCAAATCTGGCCTCAGACACTTAAGTAGCAGTGTGACCCTGGGTAATTCCAAGAAGTCCATCAGTAATGTGCTGCCAAACAACATAAGCATAATGTGAATTTTAGGAGTCATTTTAATTTCTTTACAAAAGTACACGTCTTGTTCTCTTGGCCTAAATGAATAGACTTTAGGCTATAATTTAAGCAAATACCAGAGAGTCATTGAGTTAAAACATCTTCTTGGGACTCCCTTTGGTGAGTTTATGAAGGTAAGGGCAAGAATTGCACAGGAAATCTTGCAAGGAAGTGTTGTAACCTCTTTCATTCGGAGATCACTCAACGGATGGAAGGGGCATCCTCACTCATTTTTTGTTGTTGTCATTTGGTAGTTTTTCTGTTGTATCTGATTCTTTGTTACCCCATTTGGGGTTTTCTTGTCAAAAATACTGGCTTGGTTTGCCATTTCCTTCTCCAGCTCATTTTATAGATGAGGAAATGGAGGCAAATAGGGTTGTGTCTTGCCTACTAGGATCATAGACCTATCTGAGGCAGGATTTGAACTCAGGAAGATGAGTCTTCTTGACTCCAGCCCTAGTGCTCTATCCATTGAGCTAAATGGCTGCCTCACATTTTACAGATGAGGAAACCAAGGCCCAAAGAGAAGGGATTTTCTTAAGGTAACCTAGAGGTAGGTTTCAAAGCATTATGTTTATGTACATTTTATAGATATATTGAATGAAATTTACTCAGCTCTGACAACTAAGGTTTTCATGTTGCTGGAGACATTACAATAAAACCTTGGCTTTTTGTGTTCTTTCGAGGTTTAGATCCAATGGAGTGATATTTGGAATAAGGGAAGGTTAGATTTTGAGTTCTTGCTGGAGCATGAATAGGACATTAGCAGCCTCCTGTGAAAAGCTCTTCATATTAATTAGAATTTTTTGGGAGAGTGAACCTCAAGAAAGCTTCATTTTGGAGCATTTTGTTATGTCCATTTACAAATCTTTATTCCCAAACCTTTCCCCCCATATTCCCTTCTTACCCCCATCCCAGAACTGTAGCACGCAGAAAAGAAAAGGTAAGACTTTGTCTACCTGGGGTACAAGCATGAGATCCAGGTAAGTTAAGCTGAGAACACTGACAAAGAAATCATTTGAGAGTTTTTTCCCCCTGAGAAACTCTTTAAGATTCATTAAAATACAACTTGTGAAAAATGTTTTAGAAATAAACAAAGTCAGAAATTAAGATGCTTTCATCTGAGCAATGGTTCTTAACTTAGAGTCTGTGAATTGGGAGTTTTAATAAATATTTTGAGAACTTTCTTTTCAATATGATTGCTTTTCTTTGTAATCCTATATATTTTATTTGATGCATTTAAAGATATTCTGAGAAGAGACCTTCACCAGACTGCCAAAAGGAGTCCATGGCATGGAAAAGGTTGAGTTCCTCTTCTAGAGCCATATAGAATTCCAATTTCCCATTGAACATATCTGTGCTTATGGTTGGAAAGAATTAGAATAGGAAGTGGAAAGATCTGGAAAGGGAAAAATTGTGATCCTGGGAGGCTGATGATCTTGGGGAAGTCACTTAATTTCTCCTTGGGCCTCAATGAACTCTTTTGATTTAGGGATGATGATGGTAGGTACTCTCCCTTGCTCACAGTTTATTCATTTATTCATAAAACGTTAGGCAACTATTGTCTAGAGATCACCATGACAAGCTTTGGAGACATACAAAATGTAGACAGAAGGGTTTCCCTTAGAATCAAAGGTTAGAATGTTCTTGTGGACAGGAATTGGCTTTCTTTTATTTTTTTCAACCATAACACTGAGCACAATGTTGGACCCATTGTTAAATACTTGGCAAATGTGTTTTCATTTGTTCACTTATTCTTTAAATTGAAATGAAACAAAACAAAAAAATCCTAGCACTATGTAAGTATACAGTATTATTAGGCGTTTACTAGAGTAAAAATGTTTGGACAAATAAAATATGCTATAAACTTAACCAACACTGAAATAGCCTTGTCCATCTTTCATAAAGGCTAATGACAAAATCTCATACTCTAAAGGTTTCATTACCAAATAACTGATGATGCATTATAAATCAGGATCACAAATAATTGGAGGTAAATAACCAAGTCCCTCTGTGATGGGAAAGTGGTAATTGTTTTTAATTACATGCTTTCACTCATGGCACTTGCTAATCCTTAAATTTGTAATCTCTAGTGTTCACTTGGTCATTAGTATAAATTAGCAATGTTGTACTGGTACAAATGGATTAACTAAAAAAAGGTAGTTATGTGGGAAATACTGTAAATAACCCTTCTCAACTCAATTATGTGGTTTTGGTGTAATGCCCCAGGTTTCGAGGAAAAAGTAATTGACTAAAATGGAGAAAACCTTCGAATCCAAACCAAAAAAATGTTTCTCAGACAAAATTTCTCTCATCTTCCAAAGCATATTTGAATGTATGGGAGTGTTAGGAGTCTTAACACAAATAAGAAAGCTATGTAGGGAAAATGAGTGTTATAACAGGTAGCTCCTTTGATATATTACATAGAATGCAAAAATCCTCAGGGACTATAACATAATATATAATTTAATATGATTTGATATATATGTTACAGACTATGATACAATGTATTATAATAATTGATATGTGCATTTTTGTGCTCTGATGACATTTGTATCCTTTTTTTACATTAAATTTTATTTATTTTTTAATTTCAAATCTCCTTTCTTCTTTAATTTCATCCCCAACTCATTGAGATGGCAAGAGGAACCAAGACCTTTGTAAATATGCCATGAAAAACAAATTCTCATATTAGCCATGTCCAAAAAAAAGAGAAAAAGAAAAGAAAATATGCTTGAATATACATTCATCCTTCACTTCTCTAAATGGAGGTAGAGAGAATAATCTATTTTTAACAGCCATTATGGGATCATGGGTAAAACAGTGCGTGCTAGTTGCTGAGAATTTATATAGGCACAAAGCAGAAGTCCCTGCACTCAAGGAGCTTACCCTCTGAGGGGATACTAAATAAATACACTCTAAAGCTTCCCTGTAGAAAGTGGGAGCTGAATGAAGTTAGGAAGAAAACTTGGGATTTTAAGAGTTGCACGCAGGAGGGAATGCAGTCCAGATATGGATGGACAGTGTCTGTAAAGAGGTGGATGATGGAATATTGAGTTGTGAGAATAACCTGTAAACCACTGTGATCAGAATCTAGAGTGTGCAAAAGGAAATAGGAAATAAGCCTGGAAAGACCAATGGGAACCAAATTGGGGAGTGCTTTAAATGCTGGAGATTTTACATGACAAGATTTGGCTCCAATTGGGAAGAATGGAATGGAAAGAGGAGATATTTGAACCAAGGAGAGCAATTAGGAGGCTATTTGAAAAACGATAGGTTAGTTGGGCTAAGAGTTTAAATTTAGGAAGTTGTCATGTAAGTGGAGAGAAGGGGATGGATGCAGGGAAATTGAGGAGGTTGAATCATGAGAAGAGACTTGTAGGGAGGCTGAGTAATCAAGGGTGTGGAAAGGAAGAGTAGGGAGGATAAGAATCATCAGGGGCCTTCTGAGTGCATAATCCTTGAGACAGGTCCTAAAGATCTATTCAGCCTTGTTACAAACTGAATAGAGGTGTATATGAAGGGGGTGATTATTGAGGATGTAGGAAGATTCAGGGATGCCTTTAAGGTAGTGAACTGAGATAACTAGAAAGAGGGAAGTTTGGAGGAAGCACAGATTTGGAAGGGTCGGGCTAGGATAATGAATAATCTTTTGGATATGTTGAGTTTGAGTTGCTTATTTGACTCCCAAGTGGAGATAATAGGAGGCAACAGCCATTGTGAAAATAAAATTCAGGTGAGAATTTAAGACTGTGTATTCAGATTACTTATTCAGATTTCATAATAGACATGATATTTGAACCTCTTGGGATGTATCTGATCTCCAAGAAACAAAAAGAATATTAGGGAAAACATTTATATGTTGGTTGTTGCCATATCTGTGAAGAAAATGGCTCAGGAGAGATTCTTGAGGGACACTCAGAATTGAACAATGTCACTGAAGCCAAAGGAGGAAGGTGTCTAGAAAGAAAAGGTAGTCAGTATAAAGATCTTTAATAGTCCAGTAAAATGATAACTGGGAAAAGGCCATTTGATTTTGAAGTCCAAAGCTGATTGGAAGCCAGATTATAATGTGAAGCCAAATTGAGAAATGAATGGGAGATTAAGAAATGGAAGTGATGAATATAGATGACTTTTTAGGTGTTTGGCTGTGAGAAGGAGAAGTGAGATAGGCGAATACTTTGAGGACATGGAGAGGGTCAAGAGAATATTATTATAATTGTATTAGGAAATGGCATAGTCAGACCTGAATTTAAGGAAGACCATTTTGCCAGTTGACTGGAGGGGGAATTAGAGAAGACAGAGAATAGAAATATGGAGACTAGTTAGGAAGCCCTTGTAGCAGTCCTGGTGATAGGGATCAATTAGAATGGTAATTCTAATGGGCTGGATCCAAGAAATATTTTGCAGGTAGAATCAGTGGGAGAATTGGGACAACCTTGTTTTGTTTGTAGGAAAGAGGGAAGGAGCCAATGCATAATGAGATGTGATAGTGTCTGACACATTCACAGTTGTCTCAGATGGCACATCTCCACTTTGAAGACAATGGGGAGATTGCTTCTGGGAACATCATCATGACATGTAATAAATGTATCTTGTAGGCATCAGGGAATGTGTGGACATTTTGTAACTGGTTCTGGTTCATGGTTGAGGAGATTTGAATCTTCTTTTGAATCTGGGAGAGCTCAGTGACTCACTTAAATCATCTGCTAAGAGACCATGTGATGAGAGGGGTGGCTTTGGGGCCAACTTCCTCCTATGAGGCTTTTGGTCTGAGCCTTTGGCTTTTTAATTTATTCTTTCCTATTCTAGGTACAGAGAGTGATTTCTCTATCCACAGAAGAAAGAGAGAGATAGAGACAGAGACAGAGACAGAGGCAGAGGCAGAGAGAAAGTGCAATATGAATCCAGGAGTTGGAAACCATCCTGGGTATCACAGTCAGACCAACATCAATGTCCTGAGGACATCAGGAGTGGTATTCAGGATACCAGCTCAGTGGAATAATGCATCTGGCAGTCATGCTACATGTGAATGAATTTGATGGGACCTATGCTCTGTACTCCCAAGATGTTGAGGGAAAAGTTCATATGTTATTTCTTGCTGTATCTGTGAAGTAAATATCCCTTTGTAAAAGCCAGTTGAGGGGCAGTGAGGTGGCTCAATGGATAGAGAACCAGGCCTGGAGTCAGGAGGACCTGGATTCAAATCTGGCCTCAGATTTTTCCTAATTGTGTGACCCTGAACAAGTTATTTAACTCCAATTGCTTAGCCCTTGTTGCTTTTCTGCCTTGGAATAGATGCTTATATTGGTTCTAAGATAGAAATTAAGGGGTTTTCCAATTGCTTTTAAGTGGTGAAATGAAACTGGGGCTTCAGGTGTGTTTGATGCTAGTCACTTGACCACAACAAACGAGAGTAATACAGCCATTGGGACTTGAACTAGTAACAGAAGAAACAAAGCAACCATAAATCCTTCAGCGTACATGAGAACCCCAAGAAAAAGAAGCAGTGAGCCTGGCTCTTGGAGAGAGATTGAGAAAATCTATATTGAAGGAATGGGAGAGATGAATAGAGAGAAGAAAGATAGAGACAAACATGAAGAGAGAGACAGAGATATGAAGACAAAGTCAGAGAAAGGGATAGAGACAGAGAAGGAGACACAGAGGCAGAGACTATGAGTATTATTCCTGTGCTGTGTTAGTCATGAAAACAAGTCCCTCCCCCCAAACTGAAATAGTTTTAAAAAGAAATTTATTTGATCAATTGGTAAAGGAGAGAGCCAGAAGAAGGTGTGACTACCTGAGAACTCTTTGTGAAATTACATTAATATAGAGTTCAGACGAGGGAATAAGGACATTGGCTTGGTTGACCACATATAGGCAGTAGGTAGTTTCCAGAAAAGGGAAGTTTGAGATGTATATCAGTGGGTCAATCTAATTTGGGGAACTCAAAACACAAGCTTTGGGTAAACTCAAAACAAGATGTTAGGGGACCTAAAACAAACAGTGAGTGAAATCTAAGCCATTTGCTTCCCAGAAGTGACTTTAGGATTTCCTTGACATCTACGAAAAGCTTTGAATTAGACAAATTTTTAGCCACATGAAGCTAGATTCAAACAATATTAATGATAAATCATAGTGAAGTATTTTTCCACACTTGTTAAATGTATAGGAGTGTGAGTAACTTGGATGATGAAGATGTCCATTGACTTCGCAAAAGTTCCTAGTGGGTAAAACACTCAGAAAGGGGAACCAGGGACTGAGAGAAAAATGGGTTACGAGTTAAAGTCTAAGGGAAGGAGAGTATAAGGCGAGAATAAAGATACAAAGACAAAGAAAGTTCTGACGTGAAGTAGTCAGTGGATAAGAGCTTCCATGGCATAGAGCTCTGATGGTGAAGAGCTTTGATAGTCAAGAGCTCTGCTGGTCAAGAGCTTAACTCTTAGCCAATCTACTGGTATTTTATTGGGGCTACAACAGTAAAGGGGGAAGGGAAAATGATAATTAGACAAGTGGCCTGATACATGAACATTATGAGGTAATCATCAGGAGATACAAACTGCTGGAATCTAAAACAATAGTTGTAGCTAATGCCTAGATCAGGAATCCATATGGCCTAAGGTATCTAAGTTTGTCTGTACATATGTTTATCGATTGTTATTGGTAAAATAAGGAGACTGAGATAACTGACCAGTCTTTTGGAGTGTAGCCTCAAGGAAGGGCTAGGAATTCAGCAAGGCTGAGGTTCAATTCAACTCAAGATTACAGAAACCAATCATAAGCAATACAAGAGTCAGATTTTTGAGTGTCCCTAAAATAATATCAAGATTAATATATGCCTGGACTCCTACAGATGAATAGATGATGGATGTGTAGATAACAAATATATAGACAGATCCATAGAGAGATGATAGATAATAGATAGATAGACAAGCAGACAGATAGCTGACTGTGTTAGACAGACAGATGTGAGTGTCTGTTAAGTGCTTACTGTATGCTAAGCATTATGCCAAGAGAGAGACAGAAGAGGAAGAGAGGAAACTAAATGGTGTGGTCAGGTGCCCAGAAGAGATGGTATTGGAGATGAGGTAGAAAGAAATAAGAAAAGCCACTTTTTCCTCAGTCTGGAGCAAAGGAGTAGAGAATGAGAGATGATATGAGATGGAGTAGGGAAGAACAGTGGGACATACACAGAAGATAGCCTTCATCTTCTCAGTAAAGTAAGCGAGTTCCTCTGCTGAGATTCATAATAGTTACTCTAGAGATTGTGAAAATCAATCAGAAAAGAGTAAAAAAAAATCACACTGAGAGGGAAAAATAATTCACAGCAGAAAAAGATATTATTGAATTTTGCACACATGCATACATACACAAAACATAAGAAGGAATCAGGAATGCTCCCAAAACATATTTGTGCATACTCATAAGACTTAGAGCTGGAAGGGAAATTAGAGCTCATCTAGTCCAGCCCCTTCCTTTTTCCCAGTGAAGAAACTGAGGTCCAGAGAAATAGAAGAATTGGTCCAGGGTTGCCCAAGTGGAAGAAGTGGGATTTGAACCATTTTCTTTGACTCCAAACCCATTGTTCTTCCCTGTGTACCTCAATACTTATTAAAGATGCACTCAACATATGTTGGGCATGATGCATGAGAGCCTATAGGAAAACATGGAAGCAACCTACTTATCTTTCCAATTCCAAGCAGTGGCCTAGATAAGTGTAAGACTAGAGGGTAGGAGCTTGATTCTTTCTCACTAGGAGGGGAATGACAACCCCCATCTCATCACTTCCCTTTTGCCCTCATACAACCAACCTTACTCAGATTCTAGATCAGGAAGTAGATGGAAAGGCAAGACTCTCTTCTCTAGGCTAAGGATCTGATGGAGATCCTGTTTTCTCTGACATTTTCTGTGATTTGACATGTGTTTAACCTCAGATCCATTCTAATCTGTTACGAACACTCAGGAAAGATGATTTATGTGTTGCATTCCCAGAAGCTACCGGTTCTCCTGATTCTCAATAGATAATGTCTTTGTTTCCTACCCCTACAACACTGAAATTTAGGTCCATACTTGTTCTGAAAAACTGAGCGATTCTGTCCAACCTGAATTTATCATTTGCCTATTTAGCATAAACTTTGTTCCTTTTTTTTTCTGAGAATAAGTTGGCTCCCTTCCGTAACCTTCCCTTGGATGTGATATTTGTTGTGATATTTATTTTATTTTATTTTATTTTTTATCTCATGGAATCATAGAACCTCAGAGTCAGAAGAGTTAAGGGAAATAAAGGAAGTTCAGTATTTGTCAGACTGAGTTTCCACATTCCCTTCCAGTCTTGAGGTGACCCTTGGGTCTGCTCTATACTAATGACTTTCCAAAGCTGGCCCAAGCAGCTAGACCTGAAAGGCATTTCAGAAAACATGTCTTCAAAGACTCCCAAATCTCAGGATATTAGGCAGGAACACTAAGCAAGGGAGAAGGGTGCTGAAGAATGAAGGCTGCTTTCTCTTGTCATTATCACTTGGAAAGATGGAAGAACAGGCCTGTGAGGCTGATGCTCCAATGGAAATCTTGCATTTCTCCAACCAACAGGTCTTTTGCACTATGCCCAGGTGACCTTTTAAAATAAATGAGGCCCCACTAATATTGTTCAAATAGAAACCTAGAGAAAATCTGGTAATTAATAACAAAACCTTTACCTTTTCTAAAAGATGAAAGGGAGAAATGTAGACAATAAGCCAATATCAAAAAAGCCAGCTATAACTAGTTATATAATGGAGGTAAAAGGACATTTCTGAAACTTTCCAATTAAATTTTTTTCTTTTCTTCCTACTTATATAGTATGAGAGACACAGTCCTGCAAAACCAGAACCTCCAAATAAAACCTTAAATATACTGATGTGAAAGATAATGAGCTTTGATCCACATCCATCTGACTCCAATGCTTCTTTCTTTGCAGGTGGATAGCATTCCCTGTCATGTCTTTCAGGATTGTCCCAGATCATTGCATTGCTGAGAATAGCCAAGTTTTCCACAGATAATCATCATACAGTATTGTTGTTACTGTGTATAACAGTCTCTCAGTTCTGCTTATTTTGCTCTGCATCAGTTCCTGCAAATCTTTCCATTTTTTTCTAAAACTATCCTGTTCATCATTTCTTATAGCACAATAGTATTCCATTACCAACATGTACCATGTTTTTTTCAGCCATTCCCCAGTTGATGGACCTCCATTCAATTTCCTATTGTTCACCACGACAAAAAGAGCTGCTATGATATTTTTGTACAAGTAGGTCCTTTCCGCCTTCCCCCTTCCTTTTTAAAATTATCTCTTTGGGATACAGACCCCGTAGTGGTATTACCAGATCAAAGGGTATGTACCATTTTATAGCCTTTTGGGCATAGTTCCAAATTGCCCTCCAGAATGGTTGGATCAATTCATAACTCCACCAACAATGCATTAATGTCTCAGTGCAAAGGGACCTTTTAAGGAACTATATGGGTGGCGAGGTAACAAAGGGGATAGAGAGCCAGACCAGAGTCAGGAAGGTCTGTAACTCTGGGCAAGTCACTTAACTCTGTTTGCCTCAGTTTCTTCATCTGTAAAATGAACTGGAGAAGGAAATGACAAACCTCTCCAGTATTTTTGCTAAGAAAACCCCAAATGAAGTCAAGAAGAGTCGGGCATGACTGAGACAACTGAACAAACAGAAAATGAACCTCCACTGTGCAATAATAGAACACTAGAAATAGAATTAGCAAGATTCAGAAATCTGACTCAGACATTTACTAGCTTATGTCACTCTGGACAAGTCACTTTACTTCTATTTGTCTTAGTTTTCTGTTCTGTGAAGTGAGGATAATAATGGTACCTACCTCCTGAGGTTGTTGTGGGGATTGAATAAGATCGAATAAGAATAAGATAATAATTGTGAAGCACATAGTTAGTGCTATATAAATGGTGGCTACTATTATTGTTATTAATGAATCTTTCTGGACTTCAGCTACCTCACTTATTAAATGAGTCAGTTGTACTCAAGGATAGAAGAGGCATTTATTAAGCACTTAACATCTGCCAGATAGTGTGCTATGTCCTAGGGATAAAAATACAAGCCAGAAAGACAGTCCCTATGTTCAAAGAGTTTCTGCTTTTTTAATTTTAATTTTATAAATTTCATTTTTCCAGATTATGTGTCAATAAATTTCTTAATATTCATTTTTGATATTTGCAATCTGTGTTCTCGTTTTCCTTTTCCCCCTTTCCCCCTCCCTAAGAAGGCAGGTAATATGATATAGGCTGTACATTTATTATCACATAATACCTATTTCTATGTTCCTCATGTTGTGAAAGAATGTACATATTGCTTACACTTGAGAAAAATTCATGGAGGAAGTAAAGTGAAGAATATTATGTTTCAATTTGTTTTAGACTCAGTCTACTCCTATGGGGGTGGATATTTTTTGTCATGAGTCTCTTAGAGTTGTCCTGGATACTTGTCTTATTGATAATAGTTATGTCATTGGTTGGTCATCATATATTATTATTGTTACTATGTACCACATTCTCTTGGTTCTGCTCATTTCACTTTGGATAGGTCAGTCTTTCCAAGTTTTTTTTTTGTGATCATCTTTTTTTGTCATGACACAATAGTATTCCATTACAACCATACGTCACAGCCTGTTCAGCCATTTCCCAACTGATGGACATTCCCTCAGTTTCCAATTCTTTTCCACCACAAAAAAGAACTGCTATAAATATTTTTGTGCAAGTAGGTCCTTTCCCACTATCTTTGATCTCTGCTGCAGGGGACCCTTGGGGAACTTTAAGGCACACAGCTGTTGAGATGCAGTGAAGTTACTTTATCAAGGATGTCAAGTGGATGGAGATCTTGATCAATATTCTAGAGATCTAATTATTTTTCAATAACAAGAAACCCATGAGGGGCATTTGATCTCTGAAGGGACCAGCCAGTTCCATCCATTTATTTATTTATTTACCAATCCACCCATCCATTTATTATTTATTTACTCATTCACACATTCTAATTAATTAATTAATTAATCCATTTATTATTATGATGATGATGTCGATGAAGATGATGATGATGTTGCGACTGACAGTTTTCTCATAAATGATAAAGCTTTGGACAGTCACAGGGACTAGAAGGAGAGAAAAAGTAATTCATCTCTTTTGCTAGGAAAAAAACAAACAAACCTCAAACCTCAAACCACAGTAACTTTTGAGCCAGTTGAGAATGAGTCATGTTTACATACAAAGGAAAGGATTTTCTTTGAGGGGGAGGGATTTGTGGAGCTGCTCGTCAAAGTCAGAAATGGGCCTCCTCATATCCAGGCATGGATACTTTTTAGAGAGAAGGTGGGTCAAGACATGTGCTTCATTCTCGGGGGGAATCCAAATGTGTGGGAATTCAAATCAAATGGTGAGGGCCAAGGACTCACCAATCAAAGGAGTAGGCTTCCAAGTGGCTGCAGTACCTGAGGGAGAAGGATGCTGGTGAAGAGGTGGAAGTCCAGAGTGTGAGGCATATGCAAATGTCCACTAGTCTATTAGTACTCCCAGTCCTCCAGAAGTCCCCAAAGCCTTGTTCTTTCCTAAGGTGCTTATTTTTAATGGAGGAAAAAGACAGCTTTTGTAGTGTTTTTGTGTTAGAGCTGAGAAATGCAAATCTTATAATTAAGAACTCCGTCTTCATTATAACTCGGCAAATCGTACAATAAAACAAAACTGTAAGACATGGACAAATGGTCTTACTCAATTAACTTGGAAATATATTATTCATCTGTTATGGTCCGCTATTATAGCTGACAATTTTGCTTCTCCTCAGGTCTATTAAGAATTTTTGGCAAGCAATGCTACCGTAGGTTTCAAAAAAGTTAACACAAAGCATTTGTTCACATTCCAAGGGAGAGGTGAACCATGGAACCTCCCGGAGTTTTCTCCTTGAATTGCCGCCTTCATTTCCATGAAAAATATGAACTTTAACTCAGCCAGGATGGAGAAATATTTTACATTGTGTTGTCAGGTAATGATGTCTGTTCTCCAGAGTTTTTCTCTTAAGTAACAGGGACAAGACCTCAATGCAAGAAATATAAAGGACCAAAGAAAACCTTGGTTTCTGACTTCCCACATGGGGCCATCATACTTTGGTCAGCACCATCCTGTTAGAATCGACACGACTGAATGTTCTAACTCAATTAACTTGGTAGTGGTGCCAACGGGGACCTTAATTATAGCCTTGCATGATTGTGAATTCCTTCTCATTGTCAGAGAACACTGCAGGTCCGAGTGAAATTTCTTTGGTTTTAACTGGCTTATTAATATGAGAAGAACTCAATTATGCCTTTAAGAATCATAGGGGAAAAATCCTTTTTTTCATTTCTGAGAATTTTCTATTATTTTCCCCATTTTTATCAAAAACCATAATAGAACCTTTCTCTTTCTTGCCCTGGGAAAGCAAAGACTGTTTGGTATTTATAGCATATCCCAAGTGGCTTGTCCATTGCTGTGTGATATCCTTATTGAACAAATAATAAATACATGTTAAAAGTTTCTTTCAAAGCACTCAGGAGTATAATTCCTTGAAAGAGGCAACTTTGTGGTAACTGTAAAGCAGCCACCAGGTCTCCAATACCTTGTGCTATGGAGTAAACTTTTTTGAAGCCTTGAAATCACCAATGGGGTCCTGGGCTTTGCCTGAGCTCACAGGTATATTGTATTTTGTTGAGTAGGGAATAAGGAGTGGGGGTGGAAGAGAGGAAGAGGGAGATAGTATGGCTATTCATTGGGATTATTCAAAGCACCATGCTCCTTTCTCTGGGTCACTCTTCTAATATTTCATTATGCACACTCCCTTGGCTTTGGTTTTGATCGATTGCTTCTGAATTCATTCCAGGTTTTCTTACCCATCTCCCTCTACCCTCTTCCAGATCTTAAAAATTGTACTGATTTCTGACTCAGATCTTTGGATAGGTTACTTGTTTGATCCCTGGAGTGGAGCATGTGTTCAAAACTCCTTTTTCTTCAGACTTTATTGATTCTTGCCTGTGAAACAGCCATTATTGGTTTTGTGTATATCTACCCCACGTTGAAGGGAATGGGAGAAGATGAAAGGACAGATGCTGATACCATCATCATTCTTGTTATGATATTGATGATATTAACATAATCAGTTTTTCAAATGAGGTATATGTCTGTGAGTGAGTGGACCACAGTGGATTCCAGGATGTTCTGACTCTTGGGTTCCTGAATGGTGGGACTGGCCACATTTCATTTCAAATGCTACAAACTGTGCATTCTATTTTTCAGTTCAATATCCTTTCCATTACTCTTTGCATCTTTATTATACCACCTTTCCCTCTGTGTAATTAGAAATCTTGAAGCCTTGGACTTCATCTCCCAGAATTCTTTTCCCTTTATCTACATAACTGTCCTTATGAATTGTAAATAAGTTTGCTGTACCCCTTTCCCCTCTGGCACTCTCCCTCTCTTCTCTTGCGACTGTGGCTGGGTTAGCTCTCTCTTTACTCTATCTCTTTATTTTCCTTTACTTCAAGTTATTTTTAACAAACTTTATAAAATATACTTGGAGTATTTGGAAATTAATTTTTAATCTTACACCTCCTAGGTCGGTAAAAATTGATGAACTATTTATTAAGATTCAAGCAGGAGATCAGTCATGACCTGAGCACGGAAGATGAGACAATACAGCTATAATGTGCCGTCATGGAATTAAGGAGAAGGCCCATTTGTTAGGGTCACAAGAAGTTGCTTCCTTTGGCTCTAGAGGCTGCGAATTTGAAGGCCGGGGTGATAAGATGTATCCAGCTCTGGAGGTATGTTTTTGAGTCCCAAAATTCACTCTAGAATGGATGAGACATTTGGTCCAACCCTACTGGAGCCTGCTGAGATCAGTAAAGAGAAAGGAAAAAAAAACATAAGGAAGGGTGGCCCCATAATGGGGAACAAAGATAAGGATTAGACAAGAATGATCAAAGCATCATCAATTTTGAGATTTGAGAAGTAATTGAATCCAGCCCTCTCATCATACAGATGAGGAAACCGAGACCTCAAGTCCAACACTAAATCTCACTGCTTCTCTGATGTTTGTTGTTGGAAGAGGTTGGGGGGTGGGGCAGAGTATTAATAAGGAGAGGCACTCAGGAGAAGAGTGTGACTGAGACTATATAAATCTGCATGGGGGTGACTTGCTAACTGGTTATTTTCCATGGACTTTGATATGGGTTTTTTCTATTTAGATCAATCTAAGCCTTGTGAACTTTTATGCCCTCAGGGGTTTGGTCCACTATGCCCTGGTGTGTGTGTGTGTGTGTGTGTGTGTGTATGTGTAATCTTAAGGGCTTTCCAGACCATTGGTGTGAAATCAATCTGCCATAGAGGCAAATGAAGCCCCTCAAATTATACCCAGTCAATAGGGAGATTCTGACCCAAGGGATGTCTATACCAATAAAACGATGTGTAAATATACACACATGTCAGTATTAAAATAGACAATTATCATTTAAGATCATAATTATTACTATTACTTCAGTTTATCAAAGCATTTTCAGAATAGTCACTAATAGATCTACTTTAATAGCAACTACTTTTTATTCACCTAAGAGTGAGAAATGATATGATAAAAGATGTGGAGACTAAGGAAAAAGAATACTTAGCTGGAAAACTGGAGGCTAGGGTTCTAGGGCTGATTTTGCCTCTCTTTGTATCAGAGATGGTCTGTGAAACTGATTGTGTAGCAGGTTTTGGGATTATGTGCCTTTTCTCTCCCCTATTTGTGGGAGCTGGAGGTGGGAAGGAACACAATGTTTGCCTGATGGCATGATTGGTGACAGGTAAGTCTGATGACTTCTGAAGACTGGAGAAAAAAAGGAGGGAGAAGAGGATGTTCCTTTTCCTCCCTCTCCCCCTTCCCCCTTTCCCCTTTTCCCATTCACTCCCTTCCTCCTCTCTGTCCTCCCCCTTTTTTTATCCCATTGTGAAAGACCACTGAGATAGCATGGCTGAAAGTCAGTCTACAATGAGTTTTGCTTCTGACACTAACTGTATTAATCATTTAGCTTCCCTGAGAAAATAATTTCGCTTAGTCTCACTTACTTCCTTTGAAGAATCAGACTTTCACTATCAACTCCCAGGGAGACCCTATTTTTGCCATTCTTTGTAAGCACCAATGTTTAATCAATCAATCAATCAATCAATCAATCAGCTTTTATTAAGTACCTGCTGTGTACCAGATATGGCACTAAGTGCTGGAAAAACAAAAAGAGGCAAAAGATAGTTCCTATCCTCAAAGAACTTACAGTCTGATGGATACAAGATGCAAACAAATACCTATCTGCAAAGGAAGCTATATAGGAAATCATTAATAGAGGAAAGATTTTTGTTAATTAGGAGGGAGGGCAGGGAAAGCTTTTTTAAGAGACAGGAGTTTAGTTGGAACTTAAAGGAATTATGGAAAGTTGGTGGAAAGGAGTGGAGGAGGGAGAGCATTCCAAGGCCAGGGGGACAGTAAAAGAAAATGCCCTGAGTGGAGAGATGGACTGTCCTGTTTGTCCTATTCATGGAACACCCAGGAGGCCATTGTTACTGGGTCCAAGAGCGTGCATCAGGGTAAGGTATAAAAAGATACAGGAAAGGTAGGAGAGGCTAGGCTATGAAGGGCTTTAAATGTCAAGCAAAGCATTTTGTATTTGATCTTGGAGGCAAGAGGAGGATATTGGAGTTTGAGTAGGGGGGGTGACATGAATGGACCTTTGCCTCCCACGTAGTAAGCTCTTTAATAAATACTCATTTATTGACTGAATGGCTGTTTGTTTTGAGGAGAAAAGCATACTTTTAAGGGATAGGTCAATATGCCTTCCCTTTGTTGATTGTCTCCAAATTTGTCCTGTATATGTCTTATTTGTACTCATTTGTTGGCACATTAAACCGTGGGCATCTTGAGAACTTTGCTATTCAATCATTTCATTTGTGTCTTCATGACCCCATTTGGAAATTTTTTTTTTTGACAAAGATGCTAGAGTGATTTGGCCATTTCCTTCTCCAGTTCATTTGACAGATGAGGAAACTGTGGCAAAAAGGGTGAAGTGACTTATTCAGAGTCACACAGCTACTGTTTAAGGTCAGATTTGAATTTAAGAAGATGAGTTTTCCTGATTCCAGGCCAGGAATCTGCCTTTGAGATCAGGAATTGTCTTTTATCTTCCTTTGTATCCTCAGCATTTAGCACAGAACTTGACACATAGTAGGCATTTGATAAAACTTATTGAATGAAATTAAGAAAATAGACTAAGAAAGGAGACACCACCTTTGGGAAAGAAATTATCATCAAAAACAGATATTCAGGAAGCAAGGAGTTATTTTAACTGCCAAGCTTTAGAATTTTCTCCTTTTTGCCAAAGAAGGAGACCACCAGACTATGAGGAGGTGATGAGTGGAGTAGAGAGGAGAACCTTCTCTCTGATCCTACTGAGCAGCAGATATAGCGTTTTTTTTTTGTTTTTTTTTTTAGATCACAGCCTATTTGGTGCAAATTTCTCTTTCTGTCTCTCTGTCTCTCTGTCTCTCTGTCTGTCTCTCTCTCTGTCTCTGTCTCTGTCTCTGTCTCTGTCTCTGTCTCTCTCTCTCTCTCTCTCTCTCTCTCTCTGTCTCTGTCTCTCTCTCTCTCTCTCTCTGTCTCTGTCTCTCTCTCTCTCTCTCTCTCTGTCTCTCTCTCTCTTTCTGGATCCCTATGAACAAGTTTCCCCCACTTATCATGGAACCCCAGGGCCATTTTAAGTTCTTGAAGATTGCCTTTTAATATTAAAAAAAATGATTTCAATTGTATTTCATGGAAATTTTTACCACTGGGAGTGATACAAGTCTATCATGGCTAATTTAAATGAATCCTTAATGAACGACTTAACATCCAAATATCCTTATTTGTTGTTTTACCTGCTTTGGATCATTTTCCCCACTTTTAAAAGATCATCATCAGCTCTTTAATTTTGAAATGCAAACCTCCAGGGGATAATGTAGTCAGGGAGTAGCTGTGATTTTTCAGCTGCTTCCAGCAGTTTGCCAAATGTTTCCTACACTTATCAGGAGTTTGCACTGATTATTTTCACTAATGATCCTTAGAGTTTCCTATGACTGGATAATTCTCTTTATCTTGATCACCCCTTTCTTTTAAAGTTTGCCCCATAGAACAGGACGCTTTATGATTATTTATCAATGTTAGCTGCGCTGCTATTGGGTAGCCTTCCAAGGGGTTCTTTTAACTGCCTTGGGCTGGACCTCAGTCTTCATTTTCATATTGCTAGGAGTAGAGTTTCTTCTTAACTAGCCCTCATCATGGAAGGAAGCATTTCACGTGGGCTTAAATACACAAACTGTTCAATTGAAACCTGTGTAAATCATCTTGGGTTCAATTATGTTTATTCCATCTGTTTTTATCATCTGCTGCTACAATAATTTATCATTCCTACATAATATTAAAATGTAAATGAAGCAAGAGGGGAAACACATCTGTAGACGGTTGGCTCACTTGCTGAATGCAGGTTTATTAACTAAGTCATAATAATTAATTAAATTTCACTGCCCATGTATGCTTGTAATTGTATATTTAATGTTCATTTGCATAATCACATAATGGGATCTATATGATTCATGCTTTGCTGTGTGTAATCTGGATGCACAAATTACCACGTCAAAATGATAGCTGTTTGCAAAGCCATCATGGGGTCGTTCTGTTTTCCTCAGGAAATGATCTATAGGTAAATAGAGGAGAAATGAGATTTTCCCCAGATTACTTAAGCCTATTTGAAGGCTGGCTTTTGGGAAATGTGGTTCACCTAACAGAGAGGCCAACATTCTATTTTTTAATCCTACTTCTTAATTGACCTTTCTCCTCTTTGAGCCTTGCCGGTGTTATTAATTAGTTCTGCTTTCACCTGAAGATTTCCTGGTGGGAGGGAAATTATGATGAGCTGGTTAGTATTGGGTCAAAGGCAAGTTGGTACTTCTTTCAAAAAGGCTCTGAGCCTATAATGCCCAAAGGTCTTGTCAATCTGTCAGGCAGTTTAAGGTTTCTAAAAAAGCCAAACTAATTGTTTACCTGAGTTCATTCTTTAAGATTTATGAGGTTCTGGTTACCTAAACCCTTTATCAGACACCAGCAACATTATACAAGTGCAATGAAAGTCAGATCTGATTTTTCTTTCAGTTTAAAAAACCCTTATTTTCCATCTTGGGATCAATACTGGATATTGGACTTGACTTCTCTTCTCTTCTCTTCTCTTCTCTTCTCTTCTCTTCTCTTCTCTTCTCTCTCTCTCTCTCTCTCTCTCTCTCTCTCTCTCTCTCTCTCTCCCTTTTAACCCTTACCTTCCATATTAGACTCAATACTGTATATCGGTTCCAAGGCAGAAGAGTGGTAAAGGCTAGGTAATTAGGGTCAAATGACTTCCCCATGGTCACACAGCTAGGAATTGTCTGAAGCTAGATTTGAACTCACAATCTCATTATCTCTAAGTCTTGCTCTCTACCCACTCAGCCACCTAGCTGCCCCCAAAGTTGCTTTTCAATGGATCGTGAGTAGTGAAATTTTTTCCCCAGGATCTCCCATTTCAGAGAAAACCACACTGGTTTGTTGGGATCTTCCAGTGTCCTTCTATCTCCTGCCCTCCAGAAACTCAGTGATTTATTGTTGTCCTCTCTGGTCACTTGAGTAAAGGAAATTGTACCAACTTGGGGATGACTAAAAGACTCTAAGACTCCTTTAAGGCTGTAGGTGATAGCAATTTTGGAGCCTGCACATAGAGGTCCTGCTTGTAACTCTTATTATAATGCTTGAGATTGCTACATGATCAAATAGAGAGAGAGAAGGAGACTAAGCACTCAACCATACAGAAATGCCTGCATTTAAAGAACTTGAGCAAATGAGGACAGAAAAAAGAGCAGAGGGAAGAAGCACACCTGGAGGGCAGAGGAGTAGACTGAAGGAGACAGTGATTAATCCCATTAAATGCTACAGAGAAGTTAAGGTGGGTGAGGGCTGAGAAGTCTTTTGGGAAAAGGGAGATCTGAGCACATTTCTAGATGAAAAGAAAGGAGCCTGAATTGGGAAACTTTGAGGACAGGAGAGAATGGAGATATATTGTTGAACTGACATCCTGGAGAAGGACAGAAAATAATGGGGGTGTTCTAGGGCTAAATCAGCTACCAACCAGCTAGTAAGTGTCCAAGGTGGGCTTCAAACCCAAGTCTTACTAGTTTCAAGTCAAAACTCCATCGACAAATAAAAACAAGGAAGGGCAAGATAAAACTGTGTAGGCTGAGACTATTGCAGGTCTTAAATTATGTGGTTATTTGCAAAGAGATTAAAGGATATTCACTTTGGGGGAGAATAACAGACCAGAAATACCACAACTCCAAGTCTCTATTCACCTAGATACTGAAATAGTAGAAAAATGTTAATGTCCAGGGCCAAAGAAAACCAATTAGAGATTAGTTACCAATATCATTTCTATTCCTTTAATTCTATAGCTCCAGATAGAGGATGATCTCTGCTAGTGGGAGGCTACATGAGAAATACATTATGAACACTAAGCATTTAGAGGGAGAAATGTCTCTCCTCCAGTAGGATAGCTAATTATTTTAGTGCTCGATTCGAGCCCTGGAGATGACTTGCCAGCCTCACTTTCTGCTTCTATTCAGATTTATGTTGAGCTTCTAATGTGTCTGTAATGCTGTTTTAGTACCTTAGAATGAGCATCATACTTGAAGTCATAGGGAAAACATTTCTATTCATTTTATGACCAAAGCATCATCCATTTATTGCTGCAGAGGTTTTTGATGATCAATTATACCAGCTGCCTTGTTTTACCCAAGAGAGAAAAAAGGCCCTGAAGGTTGAGAATGGACTTGTCCAGGGTTACATGTTCATAAATAGAAAAGCAGAGATTGAACCCAGAGTCTCTACATGAGTAGCTTGCTCCATGTGGCACCATGGCGGAATGGGTCTTTAGTGTCCATCTTAGTTTATTTTTTGTTGTTCTTTTCAGTTGCAGTCATGTCCAACTCTTTGTGACCCTGTTTGAGGTTTTCTTGGCAAAGATACTGGAGTGGTTTGCTATTTCTTCTCCAGTTCATTTTACGGGTAAGGAAATTGAGGAAAATAGCATTGTGACTCATCCAGGGCCACACAACTGGTAATTATTTGAGACCAGATTTTAATTGAGGTCTTCTTGGCTTCATGCCCAGTGCCTGAGCCACCTTGCTGACCTATCTTAGTTTATAGTAACTTTTTAAATAATGCATAGTTAGTTCATTGCTGGCTATGGAAATCACTATGTAAGTCCTATACTTAAGTTTTCTTTCTCTAGCATCTGTAGGAAATGAACTGTTCGCATAGTTCAGGGTTTTCCAGATAACTGGTACTTAATCCTTCAATCACCAATTTGCTGTTTATTTGAACCCTTTTGGAGGGAAATCTTGCTAAAATACAATGTGTAATTTCCCATCTTTTAAAGCAAATGTCACTGAATATAATCTGAGCTTTACTTAATGATGCATTTATTCAATAAGCCTTTATTAAGTACTTTCTATGGGCCAGGCATAGAAAAAGAAATGGTTTCTTCCCTCAGGGGGCTTCCATTCAATTATTATTAATAGCCAGTGATTATGTTGGGAAAAATTGTCCACAAATATATATATTTTTTAAAATTAAAAGATGGGGAAAAAAGTGACACTAAATTATGTCACTTTCTAGAAGTCTCTTTTAGCTTTTCTCATGCTGAACTTGTTCCTCTGCAAAGTGAGGTGGTTGGACTAGATAATCTCTAAGGCTCCTTTCAGCTATAGAGTTTTATCATCCATCAGTGTACTTGGTTATCAAATGGTTCTGGTCTGCTCTTTGGTGTTATTTCTGCTCCCTGGGTTTTAGACTACCAGCTGCCATAGTTCTGTCCTTGCGTTCACTGCCCTCACTTGAGAGTACTCCCTGCTCTAATTTGCCATGGCCTGAAAAACCATATAACCAGGCTCATTAAATGAGTTAATGTGACACAGGGTGAAAGTCTAGATATTAAAGTGTATGGTTCTGCTTTATGGTGTCTCTTTGGGATTTCTGAGGACTTTTTTCACTTTGTATTCTTCTAGGTTTGGGGGATCTAGGGGAACCGATTTTAATCAATCAACCGGGATCATAAAAATACTATGTGACAGGCACGTCTGTGTGAAGCATTGGGGATACAAAGATAAAAGTAAAAAATGCCTTCACAGAGTTTATATTATAATAATAGTACAATCTAATAATAACATGAACATTTATAAGTACATAGGCATGACAACAACTTTAAGTTTTAAAGCTTAAAACTTCACTAAAACTTTTTGGGGGGCAGCTAGGCAGGATAGAGGATGGAGTCTAGGAAGACCTCAATATAAACTGACCTCAGACACTAACTGTGTGATGCTGGACAAGTCACTTAGCCCTTTTGGCCTCATTTTTCTCATCTGTCAAATGAGCTGGAAAAGGAAATGAAGTAACCACTCTAGTATCTTTGTCAAGAAAATCCCAAATATGATCGTGAAGAGTCATACGTGACTGAGACAACTGAACGACAAAAAGACTTTTAGGACTCTTTGTATATATAAAAAAGTAGAGAGATTGAAAATAAGGGATTCTACTCAGCAGCTGGGGAGATCAGGGAAGATTTGGTGTCTAAAGGAGCATTATAGCTGATTTCAAAGGAAACGAGATTCTGAGAAGTGAGGAAAGGATATATTCTGGACATCAGGGATAGCCAGGGCAAAGGCATGGAAATGGAAGATAGTATCTTATGTGTGTAGAAATGTGAGTAGGTCAGTATGATTATGTAATGTCTCCCCTGGATGAACCAAGGATGTTCTGGTCTTTTATAGGCTAATGGGATTTGGAGGTTTTGTTTGTTCTTGCTCTTCTTCAGAGGCAAGGATGCATCTCATGGTTTGGAATGAAAGCAAAGGAAAGCCCTGGAAAAAATAAAAGGGGGGGGGGAGAGAGAGAGAGAGAGAGAGAGAGAAAGAAGATGGAGCTGAGATTTCTGGGATGCTGGAGTACTTAAAGCAAATAGCAAAAGGATTTTTCCCTCTATTTTTTCCCCTACCTAAATTAGAGTGTGAAGAGGGGATTAATATGTGAAAAGTATTAGAAGACTAAAAATGGGAAGGGTTCTAAAGAGAACAAAGGTTAAACAGAGGAGTTGATACTTGATCCCCAAAGCAATCAAAAGCCATTGATGTTTATTGAGCAAGGGGAGGGGGGATCAGATTTGCAATTTAGGTCATTCTTGGAGGATAAATTGGAGTTAGAAGATGCTTGAAACATGGAATCCAAAAAGGAAGATGAATCAATGGTATAGGTAAGAAGTGATAAGGGACTGAACCAAAGGGGTGGGTGTGTGAGTGTAAAGAAGGGGATCTATATGGGACAATTATGAAGTTAGAAATGACAAAATTCACTGAACTGATTGGATATGTGAGCTTAGTGAAAATGAAGTCAAAGATGACACTCAGTTTTCCAACTTTGATGACTACAGGGATGGTGGCATCCTGGAGAGAAATAGGGAAGATTGGAAGAGAGATGGATTTTTTTTTGGAGGTGGGGTAGAGGGGTAGATAATAAATTCTGTTTTGGACATGTTGACTTTAAAATTCCTACCAAATGACTAAGTATACATATTATAAATGTGTGATACGTAATTCATTTTGGGAGATTGGAGTTTTGGGGAGCATAGAGGAGGATATGTAGATCTAAGAATCATTTGTGTAGAAATGATGATTGACCCCATAGGAGCTCATGAGATCACTAAAAAGTAATATTTCTAGCTAAGTATGGTACAACTGTATATTTTATCAAAGTTCTGAAACCCTTGTGAAAGATAATTATTAACTTACCTCTTGTCAAGTGATTAGAAATGTTAAAATTTACAGAAGGAACACAATCTTTTTCTTTTAAATAATACATTTGGTTTTGATATCAATCATTCCCAGAAAAACTCTACTCTTCTGTAAGTCTAGTAATCTTTCCTTTGTAACAAAGAAATAATTAGACAAAGTCAATCAACATAACAAAGGCCTTTGATACTACATACAACAGACCACACTGCTAGCCTTCTATTTCTCTAGTGAAAGGATGGAGGTGAATGGACTTACATGTGCAAAAATATTTTTTATAGTAATTCTTCTTTGTGGTGGAAAAGAATTTTGGAATTTTGAGGTGATGTCCATCAATTGGGGACTGGCTGAACAAGTTATGATATATGATTATTATAGAATACCGTTGTCCCATAAGAAATGATGAATAGGATGGTTTCAGAAAAATTTGGGAAGACATATATCAACCTACGCAAGATGAAGTGAGCAGAACCAAGAGAACATTATACACAGTAACACCGATATTATAATGAGATTAATTGAATGACTTAAATTATTCTCAGCAATATAATGATCTAAGTCATTTTCATGATGAAAAATGCAATCTACCTCCAGAGTGAGATCTGATGAACTCTGAGTGCAGACTAAAGCAGATTGGTTTTACTTTTCAATTTTTTTGAGATTTTTTTTTGCAGCAATATAAAAATATATTTTGTGTGACCTCACGCATACAATATACAATCGTATTACTTGTCTTGGCAGTGGGTGGGGGAGGGAATGAAGGAAGAGAGAGAATTTGGAACTTATAAAATGATGGGATTGGACTTTTTGGGTTCCTTCATGGTCTAAATCTGGAAGTTATGACCTTCAAGTTGTTTGAATTTGTGATTCTTTTATTATTAAAGATTAGGAGCATTCTTTCTTTTGATTCTCAATAGTCTACAGTTCCTTAAAAAGGAAATATATGTATATAATCCTTTGTCCACCTGTTTATTGAAGATAAACTTGAATATTGAAAAAAATGTTAAAAAAAGAGAGGTACATTTCCTTCTCTCTTCCCTGGGGCCAAGGGTAAAATAATATTCCATTCTATTCATATAGAACAGCTTGTTTAAGCATTCTCCAAATGATGGGCACCCTCTTTCTTTCTAATTCTTTGCTACCACAAAAAGTGCTACAATGAATATTTTGATGTAACTGGGGGAAGGAGAAGGAAATAAATATCTATATAGTGTCTATTCAGTGCTATTAGAAGGGCAGCTAAGTAGGTGGCACAGTACCTGGAGTCAGGAGGATCTAAGACTAAATTCAGCCTTAGACACTAGCAGTGTGACCTTGGGCAAGTCATTTAATTCTACCTCAGTTTCCTTATCTATCAAATGAGCTGGAGGAGGAAATGTCAAACCACTCCTGTATCTTCAATGAAAAAACCCCAAATGGGGTCACAGAGTTGTACCTGCCTTGAAAAATTATTGGACAGAAACACTGTTAGAAACTGCTAAATGCTTTACAAATATCCCTTATGTGGGACAGTTCAAGCTTTTACTGGCTTAGCACTGAGATCTCTTGACCAAAGGGTATGGAAAATTTGGTGACTTTTCCTTGCATATTTTAATGTGTTTTCTATACTAGTTGTACCAGTTCATATTAAGGAAGGAAACAGACAGTTCCCAAGTATCAACTTTGTAATATTCACTGTGTTTTATAAATATTATTTCGTTTGATCCTTACAATCCTGGGAGGTGATATTATCATCTCCACTTTGGGGTTGAGGAAACAGAGTTAGACAGAGTTAAGTGACTAGTGAATGTCCGAGGCTGGATTTGAACTCAGGTCATCTTGATACCATCAGATGCTTGTCTATCCACTGCCCCTCTTTCTGCAGTCCCTTCAACATTTTCTATTTACATTCTTTGTCATCTTTGCCAGTTGGTGGAGTTTAAGATGAAACAGTGGAAAGAATACCTTAGGGTCAGACAACTTCCCTTAGAATCCCACATCGGCTATCTATGTTGCCTTGGGCAAGTCATCTCTAGGACTTGGTCTTCATCTGATGATGGGCTTGGACTAGATGTCATCTAAGGTCCCTTTATAGTCTGAATCTGTGATTTATGACCTTATAGTTGTTTGAATTCATGTTTCTTTTATTATTGTGTTTTGGGAGCATTCTTTCTTCTGGTTGTCAATAATCTAAAGCTCTTTTAAAAAGAAATGCTTTTTCATATGCTTTGTCCACCTGTTTATTGAAGATAAAACATCTCTTTCTCACCTTCTGTCAGCCCAGTGTCAAAAAGCGATATTTTCTTGAACACAATCTTTTTTTTTCAAAGCTTAGAAATACAGAGTAATACCATTTACCCATCTGTATCCTAGAGAGATTGAAGAAAGAGGAAAAGGACCTATACATACAAAATATTTATAGACCATCTTTTATTTTAATATCAAAGTACTGGACATGAAGCCTACAAGTAGAGAACGGCTAAACAAATTATGGTAGATGAATATAATAAAATATTATTTTACTATAAGAAGCAATAATGGAGATCATTTCAGAGAAAACTGGGAAGATCTTTATGAACTGATACAACATAAAATGGGCAGAACCCCTGAGAACAATTCATATGACAACAAAATATAAAGAACAATGCTTTTAAGACTTAAGGACCCCGATCAACAAAATAACTAGTCAGCAAAATGACTATGATTCCCGAGGCCTCATAATGAAACATGTTGCCCACCTCTTGACAGAGAGGTGATGAACTCGGGGTGAAGATAGATACATATGTTTTTTCCCCACATAGCCAATGTGGGAATTAGTTTTGCTTGACTATGTATATTTATTAGAAAACTTTCTTTTTTTATTTTTAATGGGGATAACAGATACTAAGGAGAGAAAATCGATTTTTTGTTCATTGTAAAAAAGTTTAATTTTTAAAAAACTCAGAATTATTTTTCATCATCAAATCTTATGTAAACACAAATGATGAAGGCAGAAAGAAAATAAACTCCTCTAGGTCCAAAGACTCTTCATTTCTCTTCCCTATTTCCTCCTACCCTGACTCCAATCAAATGTAGTTTGATGTTGCTAAAAGGTCTTTATTAAGAGGTGAAAATTTCCACCAACCAGCCCTCTGTAATTCATTTTGGATTATGAATGATGTTTGGTAGGAACTAGAGATAGAATGCCAAGGTAAGGCATGAAATTTACATTTTTTTTCTGTCCCAGAAATGCTAGTTGAAGAGCACCACTCTTGGTCTTTACGAATGCAAATTGACTCTGCCTTCATCATGCACCATCTTAGGCTGGAAGCTTCATCCTCTCAGCAGGCACATGTCTCCCTCTGCCTCCTCAAGGCTAAATGGTTCTCTGAGATGCCTTCAAGACGTGAATTGCATAAGTCTGTCAGACCTCTAGAGTATCTGCAGGAGCCCTCCAGGGCAAATCATATTCCTTACAAAGCATCTTCCAAACTCAAAGCAGAAGAAACCCAATCAAAGCTTCTGACACAAACAATTAATAGGAAAACCCAGACCACAGAGTTTTTGGATGGTTTTGTTGAGATTTATATCGTGGAAGCTGGTAAAGACTCATTCCTCTGTAAGGGCTGTTTTTGATCAGCTACTCAACCTCTACTCCTTAAAACTTGACTTGTCATCACAGTTGGAAGTCCTTCTAACACATACTTAATTAGTCAAGAAATAACTCATGTGAACACAGGAGCCTCAGTTCCAGGCAGATACTCTGCTGGGTTCACTAAAGCTAAAATGTAGTGGCTCTTCCTTGTTCCTTTTTTTTTTTTTTTAATAACTACAGTAAACTTGACTTTTCCCCTTCAGATGGAGGGAACAGGTAGCCACCTGCCCATCTGGGCTCTGAAGGTTTTTCATTCTTTCTCCATTCATCATTGCATAGACAGGAAAGGGTCTCTGAGTACCCCAAAAGACAGAACACTTGTTAACCTTCCCAGATTAACCCCAGGTAGTAAATGACAGAGAGAATGGCCAGAACTTGACTCAGTATCTTTTGAAGAGATCTGAGCTAGTCAGATGAAAGCTAGTCAGGTAAGAAGAAAGTAAGCTCTTTTATTTAAGTAGTGCATAAACTTATTAGAAGGGCTTATTAGCCTCTGAGAAATGTCAGAGTTTCAGTAAATATTAAAACAGAGGTCTTTCTCTAATAATGCTGAGGTCGGGTTATCGCTTCATCTCTGAATTTAGAAAAGCCTCCTCCCAAGCCTTTAATGTTAACAGTTGTTCAAAGCACAAAAAAGGTTTGAAAAACAGACTGATGCTCACTCAGAAACCAGCTGAAAAGTCAGAAACCCTAATGTTGTGGGAGGAATTCCAATCTGGTCCAGGAGGACTTACTCACCCCAAGAATGGAAGGCTCAAAGCAAATCTTATAAAATGAAGAAATTTTATTAGGAGGAAGGATTAAGTGGCAGCATGGAGGCAGAGTGAAGGTGGAAAACCCAAGGATAGGAAGGTCAAGATTATTATATACCTTAGAGACAAAGGGGATTACGTGACAAATGGGGAATTACTGAAAGATGAGGAGGGGGATTCTGGGGTTTGACTGATGGTCTGTCAGTAACTCCTCTGTGTGTGGCACCTTGATGTCTGGGGTACAAACAAAAGGTACACACTGTCAGTCAAATATTTGTGGCAAGAAGTCTTGATGCAAACATCAAGGTGTAAGTAAGCAAAAAGGTACGTATCAGTGAGGGGGGTAAGTTATTATACATCGCTATGAGGGGCCACCGTGTCTGGAGGTGGTAAGCAAAATATACATCTCTATGTGAGGGTTTGAGATCATAAATGTTTTTGAAACATTAAGTATTTCCACAGCTATCTCTTTAGTTCCACCCCGGTCTGCTTTCTTAGCAACTGGCATTTCTGGGGTCAGGGACAGAGATGTTCCTCAAGTGCTCTTCATGGCCTGGGGTCTCTGGTGACATGGGGTCTCTAAGGCATCTCACACCCCACTACACTAAAAAATCAGTATTGATGAATGGTATTTGTGTCCCAAGTGACTAACATAGAGCTTGGCACATCTTTTCTTCTTCCCTCATCCCTTGTCCTTTCTTGGACTAGACCTAGGATTTTAGCACCCTTTTCTTTTGACACACTTCAACACAGCTCTATATTTAAGAGTTTTAAAAGAGTTCACTTAGAAAAGAGGAGGGAGAGCGATTTGTCTAGTTCATAGTATATTCTGGGTGAGACCTGGACCAACATCTTCTAGCCTGAGGTCAAATCTTTCTCTGCCCTGGTACCTGTTCTCTTTAAGACCCAGTGAAAATCTCATTTTTTAATGAGAAGTATTTCCTAACCTCTCTTAATTTTGGTTCCTTCCCTCTGTTAATTCCCATTTATCTTTTATATATGTGTGTTTGCACATTGTCTTTCCCATTTGATTTTAAGCTCTTGGTGGGTAGGGATGTCTTTTTCCTTCTTTTGTATCTTAGCACAGTGCCTGGCCCATAATAGGTACCTGATAAATGTTTATTGATTGACATAGTCAAAGGTGCTTCTTCAATTGAGTAAAGGTGAAAAGAAGATTTAATTACTTATGCAAGTAAAGGCTTCAGGATAAAAATAAATCAAGCTTTAGTTCAATTAATAGTTGAGCAAAATAGAACTCTGTGCTGGAATTGTATTCTTTCAGATTGTGAATGCCCCATCTTTTCCCTCAAACCAGAACATTTTCAAATCTCTCCTACTTCCTTGTCCCCCAACGCCCAAACAAATGTTGCCCAAAGCTTAAGCCTTCTTTTACTTTTCTAGATTGCTTTTCCCACAGTAATCTCTACTTCCTAGAAATTTTGGTTAGTTTATCTCCTTTACCAGTGACTTAGAACATTATACTACCTTGTGATATTGTACAGGCATACCTATTCAAAATGGTGCTCTGCCCAAGTTAATTTGACAATAACTATCTTCAATAAATGTAAGCCAAAGTGGCAAAGGGGATAGAACCTTGGACCTGAAATGAGGAAGGGCCAACTTCAAAGTCCAGCTCTGACAGTATGTAACCAGTTAGCAAGTCACAACCTCTGAGACTCAGTTTTTGCATTTAAAAAAGGGCAATAATAGTAGTACTCTAGTAGTATTAGCAACTAGGTGGCACAGTGGATAGAACCCTGGGACCAGAGTCAAAGAAGCTCTTTTTTTTCTGAGCTCAAATCTGGCTTCAGATACTTCTTAGCTATGTGACCCTGGGCAAGCCACTTAATCCTGTTGGCCTATTGGTCTCAGTTTCCTCATCTGTAAAATGAGCTAGAGAATTAAATAGCAAAGCACTCCAGAATCTTTGCTAAGAAAACCCCAAATGGGGTCACAAATAGTTGGACAGCAACAGTAGTGCTTTATCCAAAAGACTGCTGTGATACTCCAATGAGTGATGATATATGTAAAGGGTTTTTCAAACCTGAAAGCACATTAAACTAAACTCACTCTAGAGACAAGATTTTAACTATTCCTGTCTCTAAGTCCCACTGCTCTAAGCTCTGCCATCTAGATTGATGCTTTAGCTATTAAGCACTATCAAAATGTATTACGTGTATCAAATAGTGCCTTAAGCACTGGGGATACAAGTAACATAAATTTTATATATTTTACAAAAGTAAAGATGGTTTCTTGACAAGTAATGACAAAATGCTTTACAAAAGTCAACAGCTTCTCCCTTCAAGGAGCTGATGTTCTAGGATGGAAGGATTCAGGCAAGGGTCCTTTGAGCAGTCCATTGATCTGCTCTATCCAGAGGAATTGAGAGTAGTGATATGATTAGAGCTTTCAGAACAAGGGGCTTCAGAAAGGTGGGCTATAGGGTTCCAGGCAGTATGGAAAATGGCTGGGAGGAAGATGACGGTGGGGATGCATGGTCCCAGGAAGTATAGAACTGTGTGGCTTAGCTCTTCTTCCCAGGTATTATCTCAAGTCACAAACCGACATGTTTTCTATCCATCTGTTTTCCCTTGCCTTTGCTGTATAATTGGTTCATCTCTGTTCTGTTCATGCACTCATGATGCTGTCATTTATGCCACTAAAAGGCAGGTGGTTTTTCCTTCTCCTCTCATCTCTTATGATTTCTTCCATGATTATATCAACTAAGCTGGAAGGAAGAGAAAAAAGAACAATATCATGAGTCCCTTCCCTTCTCCCAATTTCTCCTTGGCTTTTCGCAGCCTCTTCTTCCCTAAATGCTCTATCATTTTACTAGGAGCTGGCTTCCTCTTTAACTCTCACCTTGCCTAAACTGACAACTGGCTTCCCAAGAGGTTCTCTTGGGATATGGCTCATCATTCTTCCTTTTCTGACTTTTCTCCCCTTTTTAATTCTTCAAAGCATTGTCATTCCTCTTTCTGTGACTAGGTCTAGACTGCAGTGGTTCTCAGACTCTTTTGACCTACCGCTCCCTTTCCAGAAAAAATATTACTTAGCGCCCCCTGGAAATTATGAAACTCTTTATTGAACTCAGAATAGAATGTAATACAAAAAAAGTGTGGCCATCACCGCTTCCCTGTATCGCTTCAGCACCCACCAGGGGGTGGTAGCGCCCACTTTGGGAATCACTGGTCTAGAGGTTTGAATGACTCTCCCTTATACCATCGTTGGTACACAAGCCATTGCCTGTGTTCTCATTTACCCATCCTAGGAATAGTATTACTAATCCCTAACCATATATTGCAAAGACAATTCCAGAGTGGCAGAGTTTGATGACATCATAAGGGATTTCCTCATATGTATCATTTCTATGGACCAAACAACTCCCTATTGTAGAGTTTGGCAGAACAGTTTACCATGTTAGGCAGAAGAGGTATGACTGTTATTGTCCCAAGCCCTTATTTATCTCTTATATGGTTTCTTATCTTTTCAAATGTCCATTGAAGAGGTAAGGGCATTGACTATGTGTTCAAAACCTGCTTCTAACACTTATAGACTGGACGACCTTGGGCAAGTCACCTAAATTCTTTGTGTCCTACTTTTTCATCAACAAAACGAAGGGATTAGACTCAAAGGCTCCTAGGTCCTATCTGGCTCTCAATCTGTGTTCCTAGCCTTGTCTACTCTTTCTCTAAGCTCTTGTAGTACAGGGACTATATATTACATTTCTTTGGATTTTCTACATAAGTATTACTAAGTAGTCCTATTAATTGATAAATTAATGTTCCATGTCATGAAGTGTTTGACTGCTATGGTCTCTGCAGTGACTCAATGGACTCTGATCTCTAAGTGCTTTGAAAGTTTAGAATTTTTTTCCTAAGGGTCTATGATATTTTATAGAAATGAGTGAACAGGAACTAAGGAGGCTGGAGTTTAAATTACATCACAGATCTTACAATAACACAATTTCCCTATTTGGCATTTAATTGTTCTGTCCCCTTTTCTACCTTAAGAATGTTTCCATCTTCCAAGACAAGGAAACAAAAACATATTCTTTTGTTGTTTTCCAAAAGATGGCAGTGGCCTTTGGATTTCCCTTTTTTGGTAGAAATATTTTGATTGCAATATGTACCTTCTAAGCGTCATCCCTTCCTTCATCAGTGTACATATGTTTTGGATAGAATAGATCTTATAAGATTAAGGGAATATTATAATTGTTATAAACTATTTTCTTTCACTTCTGGAAATTAGAGAAATTTTGAAGTAGAAATGAACTATGTCTTTTTTTTAAGGAGAACCAGTGGCACTAATAGAGGCAGTGTTGTATAATGGATAGAGAACTGGCCTTGGAATCATTGAGTTCATCTCCTGCTTCTGTCATTTTACTACCTTTGTTATTTTTGGAAAGCCACTTAACATCATTTTGCCTCAATTCCTCATCTGTAAAATGAGGGGATTGGACTTGATGATTACTAAATTCCCTTTTAACATTACATTAATGATCTTAAGATAATGATAGATTTCTGAAAGTTTGGGTAACTGAAAGTAATCAGAATGTTTTCCAAAACCCGAGACCTTGTTTTCATAGACAAATCTTGTTGGAGTCCTGATTTATGGAGAGAACAGTTTTCCTTGTTGAAATGGAAGCATTTCTGACTGTTTTTGCTCGAAGGAAAGAAAGGAATGAAGGTATCCTTCAAAAAGTCCTTCGAATCTGACCATATTATTGTTCCACACTTCAATTTGCAGTAAATTAAGAACTTTTATTGGCTATGTGGCATTCACTTTCTATTTGGAAATTCAGTATCATGATTTCTGCGAAGGAAGACGATTTTGGTTTTGCTTCCCTGTGACAATTGCAGAGCTCCTCAATGTCTACCTCCTGGGGATATTTTGAGGGAAAATACATTGTAAAACTCAAAGTGCTATATAAAATGGTGTTATTTTACATTAATTGGCTCAACTGGATAACGAGATACTGTGTGCTTTATATCCTTTTATTTAAGAATAACTACAAAAAATTGTGTTTAATTTTTAAATTGAGAAGCCTTTTTATTTTAAAATTGCATTCATTTCTGAATCTCTCTCCTTGTCCCCTATACAGAAAGCAGAACCTGGAAAGAAGATTAAAAAAAAGCAATGAGGGGAAAAATGAACGCTGTGAAACTAAACAACATATTGTATATGTGCTATTCCACACCTATAGTCTCCCACCTCTGCAACGAAGGGAAGACAACTGAAATTGAACAATTCCATTTGAGCCGCTAGGTGGTGCCATAGTGCACAGAATGCCCTGCCTGGAATCTTCCCAAATTAAAATCTGGGTTCAAACACTAGCTGTGTGACCCTGGGCAAGTCACTTAACTTTGTTGGAAACTCCGTTTCCTCATCTGTAAAATGGACTGGAAAAAGGAATGCAGAATCCAGTATCTTTGCTAAGAAAACCCCGAAGAGGTCACTAACTCACTGTACAACTTCCATTTTATCATTCTTTCCATTTACTTCGTGGTAATCATTGTGTATATTTTTTCTTGGTTCTGCCCACTTTACTCTGCATCAGTTTGTTTCCTACTTTTTCTGCAAATTCTTAAGCGTTGCCATTCCTTTTATTATTCCATTTATTTGTTGCTTTATTATTTTTTACTCTTTTTATGTTATTTTGTTTATTTATTGTGTATCTGCAATTTATTTACTTAGTTTTCAATCAATGGACACTTACTTTATTTCCAAAAGAACTGCTGTGAATGTTTCAGTATGTATAAAACCTTTCTTTGACCTTTTCCTAGTGTGTGTATACATAGACATATACAAAATATATACAAATGCATGTATATGCTTTAGGTTCCATAAAGATATATGTGTATATGTGTGTATTCTATATCATATTTATTTATATATAATTATATATAATATGCATTTATATATACAATATAAAATACATATATATACATATATATACATATATATATGTATATATATAATTATGGTAGCCAGGTGGCTCAGTGGAGAGAGTACAAAACTTAGATCCAGAAAGACTCATCTTCCTGAGTTCAAATCTGGCCTCAGATACTTAGCTGTGTGACTCTGGACAAGTCACTTAAACCCTGTTTACCTCAGTTTCTTCATCTGTCAAATGAAGTAGAGAAGGAAATGGCAAACAACTCTAGTATCTCTGTTATAAAAACACCCCGAAAGGATCAAGAAGAATTAAACATGACTGAACAACACACACACATGTACATATGTGTATATTTATATATGTATAAGTATACACACTCACATATATGCAGATACATATTTATGCCTAACAGTGGGATCTTTGGGTTAAATTTTTTATGTTGCTTTAATGATAGTTTCATCATTTAAAAGCTACATAGATCAACAAGAGGAAATCCTAATCTGGATTTGATTCTCCCCAAGGAAAGAAACTGGTTGATGAGGAACGAACTGATATGAATCTTATAGAAAGCGGCTATTTTAGCTTAGAATTTGTTATCGAGAAGGAGGAATGCTGGGTATAATCTGACATCTATTCTAGATTTATGGACAGTAGATTTCAAAGGGTTCAAATGATAAACAATCAGGATCCCATCAAACATAAAACAATTTCTACTGAAAAGAAACCTTATGAATATAACAAATGTGACAAGGATGCTTCCAAACCTTCTTATTTTTTGACAGCATCGCCATTCTTCCAATTACCCAGTTTCACAATCTCGACATCATTCTCAGCTCTTCTTTTTTCCCCTCAACCTCTTAGTCCAAATAATTGTCAGATCTTCTTGAGTCTCCCTTTATAACATCTCTCTCCATTCATTCATCCATCCATCTTCTTCCCTTCACTCCCATAACCTCCATCATAGTTCAAGACTTCATTTCTTCAGGATCTTGGCACCCAGTCTTTCCTTTTCTCCAGTCCATTCTCCTAATCTCCCCCATACAGCACAGGTTTGGTTATATCATAGCTCTGCCTAAGAATCTGCAGTGGCTTCCAACTGCCTCTAGCATATACAGAATTCAACATCTTAGTATTTAAATCCCCTACAATCTGGCTTCAACCAGTCTTTCCAGGATCATTAAACATTGCTCCCTTTCATCTACTTTGCAGTCTAGTCAATGTGGCTTTTTCACTGTGTCTAATCCATAACATACTATTTCCCAACTCTGCCTTTGCACAGTCTTCTCTCCATGCCTCAGATACTTTACTTCTTCACTTTGGTTGGCCCCTTGGAATCTTTAAGTTCCCTGATTCTAAGATGATGCTTCTAACCCAAAGCCTTTGCTACTGACACATTTGATTCTTAGTACTTTTTTCTTTCTAATATTATTGTGTATTTGCTTATTTGTTTGCTTATTCATACCGTCCAGTACAATGTAAGTTCCTGGTAGGAATGAACTAATTTATTTTTTGCCTACCCTGATCTTAGGAAGTATTTCTTTTTCATTCTTCATTTTGGAAGAGGACCAATGATGTTACGAGATAATGTCTTCATTTGTGCATGAATTGGATTTAAGTGAGGCAGAGTTGCATTCTTTCCCAAGTTACCAAAGTCCAGTGTTATGAAAAAGTCAGGATGACTAAAGATGTCTTGGGTGTCTTGGATGTTCGACCAGACTTGCTTCAGCAAGGCGCATGGCCACTGGAACTAATTGTTCATAGCCACCAATTCCACTTCTTAGGGTAAACATCTTCCTCACTTGCCAACAGGTTTAGGACCTGCCAGTAACAACCTGTTGGGCTACATGGGGAGGACCAGCACCCCTGGTATAAGGGCTTTCCCTGCCCTTTTCAGGGATGCTCATTCACCTTTGGTGCCCACCTATCACCCAACTCTCACTTGTGACTTCAAGAAGCTGTGGCAGGTACAGTGATCACACCCCAGTAAAACCATCATGGCAGACAGGCTAAATCAGGAGGTACTTAATAGATACTTCACAGATTTGATTGAATGGACTGAATTTCTGTATGCAATGGCAGTCCAGGAGGGATGGGAAACATTTATGAGTAAAGATGTAAGATATAAAGAGAAACAATTCTAATAGGGAGGAAAAGGGGAGACCAAAATGGATATACATGGAACCTGCTGACTGATGGAGATATGCTATAACTGGGCCATGTTATAAGGGAGGAAGCAGGTTCTAGAATGTAGGGTTTTAAGAAGGAAATTTCTAGGCAGGGTTGTCGATGGAATTTCAGCCAGGAGTAGAGGAAGTTCCTAACCTGTGGAACAAAGAGGCTTACAAGTCATTGGGTACTAGAGGATGCTGACAGACAGTGACCTGTTCCAACAAAGATAACCAGAACATAAATATTTCTTTGTTTACATTGGTGACATGGTCCCTGGCATTACCATTGAGAAAGCTTTCCATCTTCTCAGACCTGGCAGATTTCTCCAGTCTCTGTTGGCCACTTGGGCCACTTCTCCAGTGCCATGCTTATAAAAAAAAAGAGAAACAAGAGAAGGTCTTGGCATCTAATTAAACTGAACCACAATACCAACATTTAACCTTACTCTATTTGGCAATTGTATGCATTCAAGTGAAGGGGACCTGTACTTGTTTATGTTTGGTCAGCCATTAATACCACCCTAATATCTCCAGCAAGCAAACCATTCATGAAATCAGTTCATATTTTTAAGAGCGATGGAGAGGAGATGAAAACAAGGATAGTCAATTGAGTAATAATAAGCATTTGCTAGACAGAACAAACTCCAGATACTGTACAGCTGGAAATATAACAATATAGAAGTGAAATTAGCCCTGCTCTCAGGGAGCTTACCTTCTTCCTGTAATAGAATGAATCCCGAAGTATAGCCTGAGTGTCAGAATAGCATCAGGAGTATTAAAGGTCAGACCTGAGACTCATGACAGAATGTATATAGGAGTAACAAAGGAAGATTTTTTAAAAAGCAATATTAGATTGGGAATAGTCATGGAGAAAAAAGCCTGACTCTTCAACTTTTATTTTGCTTCTGTTTTCTCTGTCAAGGAGAAGGATCTTTGGACCAAAAAGGACAGAACAAAAATGGCTAATGGGGAGCATACACCAGATAAGGAGAGAGATAGAAAGAGAGCACCTTGCTGCCCTTGATTAATTCAGGTCACCAGGAGAACTACATTCTGTTCAGTTCCTGAAAGAGTTGGCAGATGTGATAACTGGCCTCGGCAGCGACATCTTTGAAAGATGTTGGGGAACAAAAGATGTGCCATAAGACTGGAGGAGGGCAAATGTCTCCATTTTTATCCCCTTAAAGATAAAAAATGGAGTTTGCAAACTCTAGGCCAGTAACTATTTGACTTTGATTCCTGTAAAAAGTCTTACATGTGTTATTAAAGGGACGGTTAGTGAATATTTCAGAAAAGGAATGATGATCCCAAAGAACCAACAGAGCTTCCTAAAGAAGAGGTCATTCCAGGCTAACTTCATTCATTTTGTGATAGCTATTACATTTGCAAATCAGGTAGTGTGCTGTAGGTATAATTCACTTTGGATATCTGATAGAATCTCTTGTGCTATTCTTCTATAAAATACAGAGAAAGAAATGGACCTGGATAGAGGCTTAATAGAAATAGATAATACGAGTGAATGGATAGACGAGTGAATTTGAGCTAGTTGAATGGGCAGGCCAAAGGAAAGGAAGGGATTAAAGATTTATATGGCACCTACTATGTGCCAACACTGCTAAATGCTTCACAAATACTATATCATTTGATCCTCACAACACTGAGAGGTAGGTGCTATTATTATCTCCATTTAACAGATGATGAAACTGAGGTGAATTGAGAATAAGTGACTTGCCCAGGGGCACAGCTAGTAAATATCTAAGTGTAGATTTGAACTTGAGTCTTCTTGACTCTAGGTTTGGTGCTCTCTCCACTGTACTTCCTAGCTGCTTCAGTGATAACAGTGATAGTGGAGCCACTGTATATGGATGCTAATGTATTGAGGACATGGAAATAGCATGTAAGGTATAGTTGGGAGAGTCAGTTGGATATGATATATATGGGAGAAATCTACTGGAAGGGATAATTTTTGTTTTTTTTTAAAGTTCAATTAATTAATTAATGAAGAATATTTTCCCATGGTTATATGATTCATGTTATTTCCCTCACTTCATCTTACTCCCCTCCTGTAGCCAACAAGCAATTCCACTGGGTTTTACATGTATCATTGATCAAGACCTATTTCTATATTATTAATATTTGCAATAGAGTGATTATTTAGAGTCTACATCCTCAATCATATCCCCATCAAACCATGTGATCAAGCAGTTGCTTTTCTTCTGTGTTTCTACTCCCACAGTTCTTTCTTTGGATGTGGATAACATTCTTTCTCTGTCAGATTTGTCCTGGATTCTTGCATTGCTGCTAGTAGAGAAGTCCATTATGTCTGATTGTGCCACAGTGTATCAGACTTTATGTACAATGTTCTTTTGGTTCTGCTCCTTTCACTCTGCATCAATTCCTGGAGGTCATTCCAGTTCACATGGAATTCCTCCAGTTCATTATTCCTTTTAGCACAATAGTATTCCATCACCAACAGATACTGCAATTTGTTCAACCATTCCCCAATTGAAAGGCATCCCCTCAATTTTTTGCTACCAGAAAGAGTGGAGCTATAAATATTTTTGTACACATTTTTCCCCATTATCTCTTTGGGGTAAAATCCCAGCAGTGGTATGCCTGGATCAAAGGACAGATAGTCTTTTAAAGCCCTTTGGGCACAATTCTAAATTGCCTTCAAGGATGGTTGATTTATTTCACAACTCCACCAGCAATGCATTAGTGTCCCAATTTTGCCACATACCCTCCAACATTTATTACTTTCTTTGCTGTCATATTAGCCAATCTTTTAGGTGTGAGGTGGTACCTCAGAGTTGTTTTGATTTGCATTTCCCTAATTATAAGAGTTTTAGAATACTTTTTCATGTGCTTATTGATAGTTTCGATTTCTTTATCTGAAAACTACCTATTCATGTCTCTTGTCTATTTATCCATTGGGGGATGGTTTGATGTTTGTATAATTGATTTAGTTCCTTGTAAATTTGAGTAATTGGACCTTTATCAGAGATTTTTGTTATAAAGATTTCCCCCCCAATTTGTTGCTTCCCTTCTAACTTTGGTTGTGTTGTTTTTTTTGGTACAAAAACTTTTAAATCAAAATGATTCATTTTACATTTTCTGATATTCTCTATCTCTTGCTTGGTCTTAAAAATCTTTCCTTTCCCATAGATCTGACTGGTATACTATTCTATGATCACCTAATTTACTTATAATTTCCTTCTTTACATTTAAGTTATTCACCCATTCTGAATTTATCTTGGTGTAGGTGAGATGTTCATCTAAACCTAATCTCTCCCATACTATATTCCAATTTTCTCAGCAGATTTTGTCAAATAGAAAGTTCTTGTTCCAAAAGCTGGGATCTTTGGGTTTATCATACACTGTCTTTCTGAGGTCATTTACCCCTAGTCTATTCCATTGATCCTCCCTTTTGTCTCTAAGCCAGTACAATATTGTTTGGATGACCACTGCTTTATAGTACAGTTTAAGATCTGGTACTGCTAGGCCCGCATCCTTAACATTTTTTTTTCATTCATTCCCTTGATTTTCTTGATCTTTTGTTCTTCCAAATGAACTTTGCTATAGTTTTTTCTAATTAAGTAAAAAAGTTTCTTGGTAGTTTGATAGGTATGTCACTGAATAAGTAAATTAATTTGGGTAGGATTGTCATTTTAATTATATTAGCTTGTCTTACCCATGAACAATTAATGTTTTTCCAATTATTTAGATCTAGTTTTAATTGTGTGGAAAGCATTTTGTAGTTGGGTTCATATAGTTCCTTTGTTTGTCTTGGTAAATAGATTCCTAAATATTTTATATTGTCTAGGGTGGTTTTAAATGGAATTTTTCTTTCTAACTCTTGCTGCTGAGTTGTGTTGGAAATATATAGAAATGCTGATGATTTATGTGGGTTTATTTTGTATTCTGCAACTTTGCTAAAGTTGTTGATTATTTCCACTAGCTTTTTAGTTGATTCTCTAGCATTCTTTAAGTAGACCATCATATTATCTGCAAAGAGTGAGAGTTTAGTTTCCTCATTGCCTACTTTAATCCCTTCAATTCCTTTCTCTTCTCTAACTGCTATTGCTAGGATTTCTAGTACAATGTTAAACAATTGAGGTGATAATGGGCATCCCTGCTTCAATCCTGATCTTATTGGGAAAGGTTTTAATTTATCCCCATTGCAGATGATGCTTGGTGATGGTTTTAAATATATACTGTTTATTATTTTTAGGAAAGGCCCATCTATTCCTTTATTTTCTAGTGTTTTTAATAGGAATGGGTGCTGTATTTTGTCAAAGGCTTTTTCTGCATCTGTTGAGATAATCACGTGATTTCTGATGCTTTGGTTATTGATATGGTCAATTATATGAATAGTTTTCCTAATATTAAACCATCCTTGCATTCCTGGTATAAATCCCACTTCATCATAGTGAATAACCTTTGTGATCACTTGCTGGAGTCTGTGTCATTTGGAATGGTTGTAAGCCCTGGAAGACTATGTCTCCCAGGGATCCCTGCTACAACTTCCCCTGACAACTCCCACTTCTTTTGTGGGAGGTGTCAGGGAAAGTATAAAAGAGCAAGTTTGGTGCCTTTTGGCTCTCTATGCTGGAAGCTCTGCTCTCTACGTGGAGACCCTGATCTCTCTCTTGGTGCCTTTTTCCCTTTCTTCCTACCTCCTAGTTTTCCTTAGACATTCCCTTTCCTAACCTAGATAAAACCTAGGTATTCAAAACCTTAAAGTTGCTCTCTGATAATTTATTTGAGCTCCTGAAGGGCTCTGGTCAGTTTCCCCCACCAGGGACTGGGTACTAATACCTTGCTTTTTCTTCCTCTACCTCCCTCTCTCCTTTCTCCCATTCCTCCAATCCTCTTTTCTTTCTCCCTTCATCCACGTCACAAGTCTTTTTGCTAGTATTGTATTTAAGATTTTTGCATGGATTTTCATTAAGGATATTGGTCTGAAGTTTTCTTTCTCTGTTTTTGGTCTGCCTGGCTTTGGGATCAGTACCATATTTGTGTCATGAAAGAAATTAGGTAAAACTCCTTCTTTGTTTATTTTGTCAAATAGTTTATAAAGTATTGGAATTAGTTGTTCTTTATATGTTTGATAAATTTTACTTGTGAATCCATCTGGCCCTGGGGATTTTTTCTTAGGGAATTCTTTGATGGCTTGTTCAATTTCTATTTTTGATATGGGATTATTTAAGTTTTCTTCTTCCTCTTCTGTTAATCTAAGCAATTTATATTTTTGTAAATATTCATCCATATCACTTAGATTGCCATATTTGTTGCCATATAGTTGGGCAAAAAAATTCTTAATAATCATCTAGTTTTATTATCTATTTCCTCCTTAAGCTCCAATAGTTTCTCCTTTAAAAATCTGCATGCTATACCATTTGGTACATAGATTTTGAGTATTTCCTTATTTTCTGTACTACCTTTTTTCAGGGTGTAATTACCTTCTCTATCTCTTTTAATCAGATATATTTTTACTTTAACTTTGCCAGATATCATGATTGTGACTCCTGCTTTCATTTTCTCAGTTCATGCCCAATAAATTTTGCTCCAGGCTTTTACCTTTACCTTCTGTGTGTCTACCTGCTTTATGTGTGTTTCTTGTAGACAACATGTGCTAGGATTTTGGTTTCTAATCCACTCTGCTATTTGCTTCTGTTTTATGGGTGAGTTTCTCCCATTCACATTCAGAGTTATGATTACCACCTGTGTATTCCCTATCATTTTGATTTCCTCTCCTAGTCCTGTCCTTCTTTCTTTCACTATTGCCTTCTATGTCAGTGTTTTGCTTTTAATCAGTCCCCCTAATCCCCATCCTTATTTTACTTCCCTTCCCACCCCCCTTCTTATTCTCCTCTTATTTTTCTTTAAGGTCTATTAAATTCTGTCTGCCCTCTCTTTCTCTCCCTTTTGGTACTCTCCACCCCATTCCCCTCCTTGGTTTTTTCCCTCTTAAATTCCCTGTAGTAAAGATAGAATTCTATACTGTGATCTAGATGCTCTTCCCTCTTAGAACTGATTCTACTGAGAGTAAGGTTTAAGTACTAGTTATTATCAGTCCTTCTTATAATAGTTTTCTTCCCTTCCCCCTCCCATGCACCTCTTTGTGTGATATAATTTATCCTATTTTTCTTCTTCCTTCAAGTTTCTCCTGGTGCCATCTTCTTTTCCTCCCCCCTTTTTTATCACATATCATCTTTACTCACTTAGTACCCCAACCTCTACCTATGAATAATTCTTCTATCTACTATGATAGTGAAAACAATTTTTTGAGAGTCTAAAATATCATTTTTCTATATAGGAATATAAAGAATTTGACCTTACTGAAATCCTTAAATTTTTTTCCTCCCTCTTTCTTGTTTACCTTTTCATGTTTCTCTTGAATTTTGTATTTGGACATCCAATTTTCTATTTAGTTCTGGTCTTTTATTCAGGAATACTTGGAAATCTTCTATTTTGTTAAATGTCCATACTTTCCCCTGGAAGTATATAGTCAGTTTTGATGGGTTGGTGATCCTTGGTTGTAGACCCAAATCTCTTGCCTTTCTGAATATCATATTCCAAGCCTTGTGGTCCTTTAGTGTGGAAGTTGCCAGATCCTGTGTATTCCTGACTGGGGCTCCTTGATTTTTGAATTATCTCTTTCTGGCTTCTTGCAATATTTTCTCCTTGACTTGGAAGCTTTCGAATTTGGCAATTACATTCCTGGGGGTTGTCTTTTGAGGATTTAATGTAGAGGGTGATCTATGAACATTTTCAATGCCTATCTTGCCCTCTTATTCAAGACTATCAGGGCAGTTTTCTTGCATAATTTCTTGTAACATTATGTCAAGACTTCTATATTTTTCTAGGTTTTCAGGTAGACCAATGATTCTCAAATTGACTCTCCTGGACCTGTTTTCTAGGTAAGTTGACTTTTCAATGAGATATTTCATTTTTCCTTCTATTTTTCATTCTTTTAATTTTGCTTTATTAATTCTTGGTGTCTTGTGAGATCATTAGCTTTTAGTTGCCCAAGTCTAGTCTTTAAAGACTTGTTTTCAGTTATGATCTTTTGATTTTTCCTTTTCAACTTGGTCTATTCTGCTTTTCATGGCTTCTAGCAAGTCAATTCTGGCTTCCAATTTGCTTATTACTTCATTAGATTTTTGTGCTTCTTTTTCCAAGTGTGAGAAATTCTTTTAAACTGTTATTTTCTTTTTGAATTACTTGCATTTCTATTTCCCACTTTTCTTTCCATTTTCTTCTATCTTTCTTACTTGGTTCTTAAACTCCATTTTAGTTCCTTGAGAGTTTGTTACTAATTTCTGTTTTTTTTGTTTTTTGATAAATTTGGATGTGTTTCCTTGTTTGTCAGTCTCTGCTGTTGCCTCTGTACTCTTGTCCATTTTTCTGTAAAAGTAATCCAGGGTCAAAAGCTTTTTATTTCTTTAGGTACTTGTGGCTTGTGGTTCCTTCATGTTAGTAGCTTTTGCTGTGTTTGTTTTTTTTTCTCTATATATTATCTTAGCTTCTCAGTCAGAAGTCTGAGTGAGGCAGTCAGGCAATTCTTGGTGTAGTAGACTTTAAAGAGTCTTGTCCTAAGGCTATTTTTCCAATCTTCTTTGCATCTGTCCTGACCAGCCTGGGTCTACCCTGTCTCTGAGCCTGTGCTCTGAGCTCCAAGCTCTATGTTCCACACCACAAGAGCTGTGTTCCCAAGTCTTAGGTTCCAATTCTTGGTGCCAAGGCCCTGTGCTGCGCTCAGGGGTAAGACTATGATGCTATCAGCTTGCTCCTGAGAATTTAGAGATTGCCTTGGCTCTTGCTCTGACTCTGGCAGGGTGGTGGTATAGGGGAGGGGTGATCAGCTCATGCTTTAGTAGGTCTAGTTTTACCCACCTTATTTCATGGAAAGCCTCCAAACTGCCTACCTTCAAGGCTATGCCCCTTGGCAGACCCCCTTCAGTAACATGATTTTGATTTTTGTCCTTTTGTGATGCTTTGTATTGGTTGGTTGTGAGGAGAATAGGCTCTTCCTTCTATTCTGCTGCCATCTTATCCTGGACATCCAAGTGATATGTTTTTTAAAGACATTCCAGTATTGAATTCCAGAATTTAGAATTGAAATTGGTTGATTTGATTGAACTCCAGCTTGAAATCAAGAATTCTAGAATTGAAATAAGGTACCTCAGAGAAGGGAAAAATTTAAAATAATGGGGATATCTGTCTCTGTCTCTGTCTCTGTCTCTCTGTCTCTCTCTCTCTCTCTCTCTGTCTCTCTCTCTCTCTCTCTCTCTCTCTCTCTCTCTCTCTCTCTCTCTCTCTCCCCCCCCCATTGTGTAAAACCAATCAAAAAGTCAATATAGAAGACAAAAACTCTCAATTCATATTGCCTCTCTCTTATCTCAATGTAAATATTTTTTGTAGCATGACATTGACATTGCATGGGAACTTAGGAATTAATATACAGAGATTATGGTCTTTCAAGAAAGGCATTTAAAAAGAATGTTATGGCCATTTGAACATAATCAGAATTTTGGCTGAGTTAAAGTTAGAAAAAGCAAAGTAAATGAGCTCTGAGTATAGTAGGACATGTTTAATTTTAGGGATAAAAATGATTTGCAAATCACAAAGAGTATGACCCCCCAGAAAACACTAGAAGGGTATATCTCATGAGGAGGAGGGAAATCAAAAAGGACAGGCTTCATTTCTTATTGTACCATTCACTATTGATCTAATGAGTGAGAAAAGATAGAGGTATCTGATTTCAGTTTGACTCAATTAATCAATGGTTTGCTTTCTCATCTTTATAATGGGGAATGGCATTGTGGATGGAATGCTGGTCCTGGAATCAGGAAGACTCATCTTCTTGAGTTCAAATCTGACCTCAGACCCTTACTAAATGTGTAACTCTGGGCAAATCACTTAACTACAAATGCTTAAGTCCTTATTGCTCTTCTTCCTTGGAACCAATACTTAGTATCAATTCTAAGAAGGTAAACATTTAAAAATGCTCTGCAAACCATAAAATATTTTACAAATGCTTTATTTATAAAATTTATAAATTATAAAATATAAAATTTATAAATACATTATTAATGCATTTATAAATGCATAATTAATTTTCATCATCATCAATAATAGTAGCTGATGTCTTCTGTATCTAATGAACAAAGTAATTTGTTTACAAGGACATAGTAAACATCAAGTTTAATTGTACATGTGTGTATTTTAAAAACTCTAATTCATTTATAGAATTATCTGTAATTTTTATTAAGGGAATAGTTACAGAGATAAGGTTGGAAACCCACCAGATTGTGGAGAAAGTTGGTTATAGGCCAGCCATAGGAAACCACCAAAGAATCCTGGATGGAGAAATAGGATGACCAGAGTTACTTATTCAAGGTCACACATGTGATATTCATCAAAGGAAGGACATAAGCCCAGATCTTCCTGATTCTAAGGCAGACGATCTGTCTATTCCACCACACAATGTTATCTTTCAAACTCTGCTTTAAATCACACATATTTTCCAATTAAAATTCTTACACAAAGAAAAGCATCAGTTCTCTGATGCTATAGACATAACAACAAAAGCAGCAGTAGCAATAACTAGCATTTATATGGCATTTTAAGGTCTGCATAATATTGTATAATTATTTAATTCTTATAACTCGATTTTACATATGTGGAAACTGAGGTAGAGAAGAGTTAATATCATTGCATAGGATCACACAGCTAGTAACTCCCTGGAGTAGACTTGGGTCTCATCAATGGGTTTTGCTGATTGATCTAGCATTCTGTCCAATGGGCCACCTAACTGCCAATGGTTATTATGGTGGTCACTGTTATTGCAATGGGAATGAAATGGAAAGAATGATGCCTAGAAGCACAGAGCATTCATGCCACTTTTTCTTCCTCCTTTAATTGTAGGTGTGAAAATTAAACTAAAAGTCAGGGATCTATTTTCTTCTGTTATTCCTTATCACCAGAGAGTGACAGTTCCCCTAAAAATTAGAAATCCACAGTGTGCTCAGAAACATTTTGATTTCCTTTAAGAGAAAATATAGCCACATGTGCCACGGCTGGAAGAAAGCCAAGCCTGGGAAGGAGGAGGATGTTATAGGTTTTATAGCATTCTAGAAGATGCAGGAGGTAGAATGGGAAGATCTCAAGACTGGGCAACAAAGATGGGAATTCATGCCCACCAACGAGGGCTATTTGTTAGTAGCTTGGAATGTAGACCAGGATGTGACTTCAATAATGATGGGAGAAGATAGCCTTGCAGTTATCTTCAGGGACTCAGGGACTGCTCAAAGCTGTTCTGAACTATTATTGTGCAGGGACATTTGCAAGGTTACTTCCAGAACATGGATCTTTATCAGGTTAATCCTGATGCTCCTTTTCAAGATCTAGAAATTAAAGCAATTCTAAACAACACAGAGCCACATGAAATAGTATCACCCTGATACTTCTTACCCTTCCTATCTCCTATCATCTTCCTATATCTTCCTATCATCTCACAACCTTGGGGATGAGTACTTTTAGGAAAATGCCTATTGAGTGTTCAAAGGCAGAGTCCCAAGAAAATGAGTCTGATGTGTTGGTATAGGTCTGTACTGGGGCAATGGACCCTGTTACTGAGACTGGAGGGTGGATCACTTGAGCTCAGGAGTTCTTAGTTGCAGGAAGGCTAAAGCTAATTGGAAGTCCACCTACTGTCTGGCATCAGTATAATGAACCCTGGAGAGTCAAGCTGTCTAAGAAAAGTTCAAGACTCAAGTTAGAAATGAAGCAGGTCAATTTTTTGCTAATCAACAGTGGGATCTACTATTTGAGTGAGATAGGGAGACCAGTCTCCAAAAACAAACAAACAGGGAATTGTGGACAAAGATGAAAGAACACTTCAGACATGTACACCAGGCTTAAACTTCATTGAGAGAATAAGATATTAATATTGCTTAGGATATTACATATCTTATTATAAATCTTAAAATATTATTTGAGAGAAAAGAAGCTCTTTTGAAAATAGATAAACTGAAATATATTTTGAAAATAAAGAGAAATGAGTCAGATTTATAAGAATACAAAGCATTCCCCGACTGAAAAATGTTTAAACGTTATTAAGTGGTAGGAACTAAAATTATCCATAGTTATAAGAAAAAAGATGCTCCAAATCACTATTAGTCAGAGAAATTAAAATTGAAACAACTCTGAGATACCACCTGACATCTACCAGATTGGCTAACATGACCAAAAAGAAAATGATAAATGTTGGAGGGGATGTGGGAAAATTGGGACACTGATACACTATTGGTAGAACTCTGAACTTAGACAATTATTTAGAAGTGCAATATGGAACCATACCCACCAGGGCCAAAAAACTACCCTTTGACCTAGCAATACCATTACTTTGTCCATGTCACAAAGAGATCAGAAATAAGGGGGAAAAGACCTTCTTTACCAAAATATTTTTAGCAGCTCTTTTGTAGTAGCAAAGAATTGGAAACTGAAAAGTTGCCCATCACTTGGGAAAGAAATGAACAAGTTGTGGTATATGGTTGTAATAGAATACTTTTATGCCATAAGAAATAATGAACAGGATGAGTTCAGAAAAATCTGGAAAGACTTCTATGAACTGATGTAATGTGAAATGAGCAGAACCAAAGAACAATGTATACAATAGCGGAAATATATAATCAACTGTAAAGGACTGAATCATTATCAGCAAAGCAAGTCTCCAAGACAACCACAAGGGGCTCGTGAAGTGAATGTTATCCATAGCCAAAGAAGGAACTGTTAGAATCTGAGTTTGAACATCAAAACATGCCCTCTTCCACTATATTTCCTTCATGAGATTTTTAGTGTATGTGTGATATGTATTTTCTATCATGATATGAACAATATAGAAATATATGTTACATGAAAGTATGGGCATAATCTATATTAGACAATTTACTGCCTCAAGTAGGTAGAGGAGAAAACATGAATTCTAAAACATCATAAAACAATTATCAAAAATTGTTTCTACGATGTTTCTACATTTAACTGAAACAAATAAAAAAAAGAAAAAATGAGTGAACCTCCCAGCAGACAATATTCTCTTTTACCTCAACATTTCTTAGGACCCTTCGCCTAATTTCTCTTTTGTCCACAACTCCAATCTTACACACGTGTCTAGGTATGTGTGACATCTTACAACAAAAATGTCAGTGCCGATAGGGTAGGGATCACCTATTTTTATTTTTGTAAAACAAGTCCCTTATATTTAGAAGAAAGATTAATAAATGCTTGCCAATTTGAGAAGAAAAAAGGGAAAAGATATGTATTTGGCACACTTGGCACAGTGGAGCAAACCCTGATCTTGAATTTAAACCACATCTCTTGCTTCTTAGTATTTGTGGGGCACCATTTAACTATGCCCAGTTTCCTCCCCAAAATGAGTACATTGACTAGATGGTAAATGAGACCCCTTCTGAATCCAGATTTTTTTTATTCTAAAGGACCAAAAGTGAAAGCAAGCTTGAAAATGAACCCAACTAGAATGGGAGAGAGTTTCAGTCCCAACTCTTTAAAAAATGTTTTTTTTTTACTGTTGCATTCTCTTCATGCAGAGAAAGGAAATTTTCCTTGTAGGTATATATCTGATTCCCAATCAAATAGAACAGTGACCACGCTGACTGGCCATAAGGAGATCTGTGGAGGGATCTTTATTATGATAGAATGTGGTTCTATTTCTCCCCATACCTGTTGTTACCATCCTGTCACAAAGTCCAGTTGTGACAAGTAGCAAAAGTCAATTAGTCCTGGGGCTAGGTCACACAGGTAGTTAGTTGTCTAGGAATGTGGGGCTTCTTGGATGGTGGCAGAACTCTGATTCAATCCCAAGCAGATGGCAGAAGGGAGATGACTGCAAACATCAGGGCATATTTTCAAAGCAGCATGTGGGGTTTTAGCTGTGAGACTTTCATTTGAGGCAACATGGTGGGTTGCCTCCCCTCACCATGTTTTGAAAGCTTACCCTGTCATTTTTTTTTGAGAGAAAAAGAGAGAGAACTGAGGGAGGCATATTTTGCATTGGTTATGATTTCTTTATACAAGAAAGAAAATGTTAAACTTGGATCTCCAAGTTTGAAGTCACACTGGACAGCAGCCTAAGAGCCCCCATTCTCAATTAATTTCAACATTTGTTCATGCCTACTGTATTCAGATCATTGAATTAGGTTCAGGGGAAAATATGAAATTCAGTGAAAGGTGATGAAATGCTTTTCATTCTATTACTGAAAAAAAGGACTATTTTGTCCCAATTTTGTTTTTTGTAAGCCTCAGTCACTTGGTTTTAAATGAATACATCATAGGTTAAATTTTCAATAGAATTTTTAGAGTTAGTTCATAGGTTGAGGGCTGGAACTGAGGTTTGGAGAGATCTTGACAGATTGGAATGATAGCCCAAAGACGAGATGATGAGATTTAAGAGGGGTATAAGGAGAAGGGGAAGGTGGGGATGAGTGAGAGTAATGGCAAAAGTAAGAATAAAAGAAGGATAAGAGTGGCATTGTGGTGTTTCAGAATATTCACAGAAGAGAGTAAAAGGTATGTAATTCAGAGGAAGATCCAGACAGCAGGATAGCTTTGAAACTAACATGTCGAATTTATTTTACACTCATAGTTTGTATATAACCCATATTTCATGTCATTCTTTGTATATGGAAGTGTTCAAATTTACTAGTGCTGAAAATTTCAAATTTTCTTTTTAAATTTTAATTTAATGAATTGCTTTTAATTAGCTAAATTAATAAAAATTAAAATTTTTTATTTCTAATTTTAATGAGGTACACATATGGCCTTGTATATATCCAGTTGACTAGGAGGTAGTGTGCACAGCTAGAACACTGGCTTTATAGTTTGAGGAGATAGTTTAAAATCCTATCTCTCTTATTGCCTCTGACCCTAATTAGGCAAATTACTTAAATTCTCCAGTTCTTAACTTCTTCAACTATAAAATGAAGAGTTTTTATAGGATGACCTCTCAGGTGTCTTCTATATCTAAAGGTATCATCTTATGACTTTTTGAACCTGAGTAGTGGTGCAGTGAATAGAGTTTGTCCTGGAGTCAGGAGGACCCAAGTTCAAATATGACTTTGGATACTTCCTAGCTGTGTGACTCTGGGCAAGTCACTTAACTCTGTTGGCCCCAGTTCCTCCTCTGTAAAATGAGCTGGAGAAGGAAAAGGCAAACTACTCCATTATCTTTGCCAAGAAAACTCCAAAATGGGATCATGAAAAGTCAGACATAACTGAAAGGACTGCACAGTGAAATGACTATGGTCCAGGTGCTCCATCCCCTGAAACACTTTGCCATAGGTTGGAATGTTTCTAGAGGAGAAAAACTATTTGAGCATTCTTTCTATTATTTGAAAGTTTTGATATCTTGTTATGTGGAAAAATCTTCTTTACCATGGATGATAAGCTGGGTAGCCCAGTGAATGGAATTTCAGGCTTTAAATATTGAAGACTCATATTTCTGAGTTCAAATATGGCCTGAGACACTTACTAGAAATGTGACCTTGGGCAAGTTACTTAATCTCATTTGCTTCAGTTTTCTCATCTATCAAATGAGCTGGAGAAGGAAATGGCAAACCACTCCAATGTTTTTGCCAAGAAAATCCCAAATGAGGTCACAAAGAACATAACTGAACAACAAATTGATAAAAACAATTAACTTTTTGAAGTTGTCTTTTTGAATATAATGAAATTTTCCTTTCATGTAAAAGAAGATTATAATATAGATCTCCAATTGTCATCAATTCTAGTCAGGTTAGAATTTTAGACCTCATGTTCTAAATAGCCTTATTCAAGGGAATCCTTCTGGGACTCAGTTTCCTCATATGTCAAATGAGCAGGTTGAGCTAGATAATCTCTAAGGGACCCTTCCAGCCTTAAAATTCCTTGATTATCTTCAGTGGCTTCTTCCACAAGTGAAGAAGGAAATTGTGTCATCTAAATGTAGTGAAATGTTATTGTGCCATAAGGAATGATAGGTACAAGGAATTTGGAGAAATGTGGGACATCTTGGGAGAACTAATGTAGAAGGAAGAAAAATACCTTAGAAACAATGTCTATAATGACTACCAAGTGGAAACAAACACCAAACACCCAGACTCTCACCAGTTTTGTCATTTGTGAAGGGTTGAGAAAGCAAATCTCTCTCCTTTTGGTAGATAGGCAGGGGACCAAAGTTTCAGGACATTGACTAAGTTGTCAGGCTTGGTTGTTGGGTTAGTTGGTTTTGTTTAATTGCTTTCCTGGTTACATGCGTTGAGGAGGGCCATAAATATCTGAAAATGACTGTAGTAATAACAAAAGGATAATTTTTTAGAAAGGCAGGAAGCACTCTTTGCTGGGAGGAAAGAGGAGTAATTTTCATTAAAAAAAATCATGGCAGGGTTGGTGATCTACTGGTCTCATTCGAAGAAGAATTATGAAGAGCCAAACAAGCAGAACTGGAAGACCATTATATACAGCAACAGAAATGTTTTTTGAAGAATAACTTACATATGTCCAATTCTAGAGAAAGCACTGATAAATAGAAACAAGCAAGACATAGCTTATATATATGCATACATATATACATACATACACACACCTCTATATATCTTTTTGTCAAATGATACCTTCTCTAGTATCAGGAGGGAGGGAGAGAGATACCTGGGAACTTTAATGTAACAAATAAATAAATATTACTTTTTAAAGAAGAAAAGAATGTGAAGAAATATCTCATTTTTAAACACATGAATTAACTTTTTAAAATAATCCTTACCTTCTGTCTTAGAATCAGTACTAAAAATTATTTCCAAAGCAGAAGAGAGGCAAGGGATAGGCAATTGGGGTTAAGTGGCTTGGCCAGGATTATAAAGCTAGAAACTGTCTGAACTCATATTTAAACCCAGAACCTCCTGTCTCCAGTCCTGACTCTCTACCCACTGAACCACCTACCTGTTCCCCCATGAATTACTTTTGTGAATACCTTTGGAATATAAATGTAGCAGACACATGACCAGAGGAGAAAATTGTCGGTGTTCATGAGTTTTTTGGTCCAACTTAATCTGTTTTCATTGCAGATTTTATGCAAACATTGGTTCAGATTTTGCTCCAATAGGAGATTACTGAGTGATCCAGCATCTTCCTAGCCTGGAATATCTATCTCACCGGAGAGCTTGACCAGGTGCACACTTTGGATTTGGCCACCTCTTCCACTTTTCTGTAAGGCTGCTAGCTCCATGATCTTGGTCTGCATTTCTAGAATACAATTTTAGAAATATGGACCTTCATTCTTTTCAGTAGACATTTAGTTAGTGTGTGCGTGTGGATAAGATATGCTCCAGCACAAAAAACTTAAAAAAACCAAATGTTTTGTACTGATTAGGTTCTTAATTAATGCTTATTGAATTGTTGAAAGTTATTTTTTATATTTTTATTTTTATTTTGAGTATTTTCCCATAGTTACATGTTTCATGTTCTTTCCCTCTCCCCCAAAGCTCCCAACCCCCTAACCCGATACACAATTCCACTGGGTTTTACATGTATCATTGATTATGACCTAATTCCATATTATTGATAGTCGGACTAGAGTTATCATTTAGTGTCTTCATCCCCAATAATATCCCCTTCAGCCCATGTGTTTGAAAGTAATTTTCTTTGGTCTTTTATCATATCCTGTAAGAATTATCCAGAATTCTGACTTTATTGCAGAGTTCCCCATACATCATTGATATTCCTAAGTTTCTCTAAATAAAACAGGTGTTCCCTCATTCAGATGTAATGGAGAAGCAAATTTGATAAAGAGAGACCTTGTATAATTAGCAGGTTTGGTGAATTTTCAATTTCCAAATCTTAAAATTAAAGTTTTTTCATTGCTATGTTTATTCTTGGACAATATTTAAAACAAAAATATTATGCTTTATAAGAATGATGTCATTTTTAACATAATTAGTGATAATCATTCAGAACATAGTGACACTTTTAGAAAATTCAGTCAGGTCTACCCTAGCAACGTGAAATAAAGATCTGAAATAATTATGTAGATATTTCAAGGAGAATTTCTACTTATCAGTTTTTTAAAACATCCTTTTCATTTCTAAAGTGTTATTCTATTCTTTATTATTCTGTATTATTTTTTTAATTTAATTTTTATTAAAAAAATTTTTTTAAACCCTTAACTTCTGTGTATTGGCTCCTAGGTGGAAGAGTGGTAAGGGTGGGCAATGGGGGTCAAGTGACTTGCCCAGGGTCACACAGCTGGGAAGTGTTTGAGGCCAGATTTGAACCTAGGACCTCCCGTCTCTAGGCCTGACTCTCAATCCACTGAGCTACCCAGCTGCCCCCTGTATTATTTTTTAGAATAACTCTTACCTTCTATCTTAGAATTGATACTAACTATTGGTTCCAAGTCAGAAGGGGTAAGAGCTAGGCAATTAGGATTAAGTGACTTGCCCAGGGTCACACAGCTAGGAAGTGTCAGAGGCAAAATTTGAAACCAGGACCTTCCATTTCTGGTCCTGACTCTGAATCCACTGAGCCATCTAGCTGCCACTATATTATTATTTAGAAAAAGTGGTGGTTTTTTTTGGCCTGAATTATCTAAATAGTCATTTTAGTACTTTAATTGAGGTAGCTGATGTGATAGTGAACCTGGAATAAGGAAGATCTGACTTCAAATGTGGCTTCAGACACTTGTTAGGTGTATAACGCTGGGCAAATTACTTAATCTGTTTGCTTCATTTTCTTTAACTGTAAAATAGGGAAGATAATAATAATAATACATAATATTATACATTGATTACTATGTATCAGGCACTATGTTAATCACTTTTTAAAAAACAAATATTGTCTCATTTGATTCTTCCAATGGAGATGCTATTACTAATAACATAATACTATTAATAATAATAATAATACCTACCAAACAAGGTTGCTGTAAGAATCAAATGAGATAACATATATTAAAAAAATTTTAGAGCAATACCTGACACATAGTAGGTATTATAAATGCCCATTTCTTTCCCTTCCCTTCAGTTCTCCTTGTGATATCTATGTAGCATTAAACATTGCTAAAATTTTAAGTAATGACTATTATCTACAAAAGAATTTTAAAAACTGTTACTGTATTTTCTTTGTAGCACAGACTGCGAACTCCACAAGAGCAGGAACTCTTTTTGTCAATGTTGACATCTACAGTGCTTACCTTAATGCCTGGTATCTAATCGGTGCCTAATAAATGCTTTCTGATGGACACTGATCTATTTTGTAAAATGATCCTTCATGCATGCTTAGAAAAGTCTGTATCTCCCTGAAAGATACCAAATCACACTGTGTAAAAACAGATCACCACAATCTGTCAAATGGACTTAAGGTCTTAATAGATAAAACAAGTCATGTCTAAAGAAGAAAGGTGATGGAATAGAGAAGCCTTGTTTGATTGTGACTTTTTTTTTTTTTAGTTCTCATGTGCAAGTGGGAAGGAGAAGGAAAGAATGAGGGGGAATGATACCATTTTGTAAGGACAGGGTTGACTGATTCACTCATTGTCATTTTCTAGGATAGAATTGACTCTCAAGAATAAAGAAGTCCAGGGAATAGAGTAAGGCTGCAGCCTACTCTTGGGCAAGGACTTGATTGTGGGTGATTCCATTCTACTTTGTGTTGACCTGTGTTTAAAGCTGCTGGAGGTGGTTACAATAAGGGTTGAGGGGTTGGCAATGCCAGCCATTTGGTAGTTGTGAATGGATCTACCAACATTTATTGATTATTTTATATTAGGAGGAAATTGATGATGATCTTGTTTTATCTCATAATACAACTGAGAAAAGTGAATTCCAGAGAAGGGTTACTCTTGCCAAAACTACAAGTAAGAATTTTGGAATTGGGATGAATGTTATCTAGTGTAGTGGGATTGGTGGGGTGCTGGGGCTGGAGTTTGGGGTCATCATCCAAACAAATCCTCTTATGTAAGGTTTCATCTGAGGAGATTTTGCACAGGGTAAAGAGAAACCAAGTGGGGAAGGAGGAATACTCAATCTACCTACCATCATGTAATTTCCTGTTTTGTTAAGAGCTTTCTCTTGGGTGATAAAGGCTTGTTGTTTCAAGGTTTCTGAAAGGTCTGTAAGACTGTCAGTATTCTCTAAAATATGGACCCTTTATTATAATTATATTATGTGTTATTATTACGAGCTAAAATCCACACCATAGGGCAGAACCCCAATCACACTGCCTTAGTTACATCTCCAAATCTATTCCCTAATTAATAAGGGTAAATAAAATAAATCTGAGAGGGGAAGTCTAAAGATTCTGATAGGGACCAGAAGAGCTCCATTAACTTCCTTGGTTACTTAAGTGGAGTATGACATGCTTGGCCAAGTTTCTTAGTGATGAAAGGGAGATCATTAGCTGGAAGGTATTCTGTCATGAAGCTAACATATACAGTGGAAAGATAGAAAACTCCTTTAGCCATATTCCATACCCTCTCCTTTACCCACTCACAGCAGTATAGCTTGAGCTATCACTTCTAATTTATTTGCTAAAATTCCTCTTAATCAAGACTTTAAATCCAGAAAAATGCCCTGAAATAATCTTATTTCTCTCCTTACCACACCAGATTGAAAATAGAATGATAAAGAAAGACTGAGTCCTCTTTTAAATAGAACACAGAGACACTGGAGGACTTCTTGGCTGTGTGGGGAGCTGACATTCTTCTCTGAGAAAATTGGAAAAAGGAAGAAATCAATGACTCTGTACCTTTCTGTCAGCGTTAAACCTCATCTTGAGATAATGCAATTCCTGACACTTTCTCAAATGTGATGAATACAAAAGAAGGAAGGAAGATACATATATTAAGATCAGGAGAAATATGATTGCAGGACCTGAAATGGCATAAATCTCCTGCTGATCTGTGGGTTGCTCTTAGAACTATTCTAAGGCATAGGAACTTGTCTTTGAGGTCAGAATTGGGGCATTCTTCTGAGTGTCAGGGCAGTCACTATTATTGTCTCCCCCTCCCATTTGGATGTCAATCAACTAAATTCCCCTCCAGCCTCAAATTCCATCAGGAAATCAATATCATTAGTGAATTGAGTCTGAAGGGGTCTGAGGTTGAGAATTGTCTTTCTTCCAATGAACACATCAACTGTCAAATTCCTTCTAGCTAGTACCTGGAGAAGACATGACTCATGACAAGATGCTGCTGTACATCTCACTGCTGCTTTCTTGCATCTAATCAGCTTTCTTTGTTGGTTACACAATTAGCAATTCCCTGCAGTGGTGCAATGCTGTGTTACCGGGAACACAGACCCTCATGAGGAATTTAATTTTTGCTTTATCATCCCTCTGCTCCATCCCCCACCACTATCTTATTTTCCCAACAGTCACATTTTCACCCTCCCTGAATTTTATTTATTTATTTGCTTTGCCCTTATTTGTTTATTTACATTATTAAAATTTAGAATTGTACTAACTTTTTTGGCACACCCTGAATATGTCCACATTTTGGCAATCTGTCACTCCTCTGCAGATATTCCCTCTTTGACATCTATATCTTCAGTTTCAAACTCTCTTGAAAGCCAAAGTCCTGCAACCCCACCTGCCTTGAATATGCCATGTTCATCTCAAACTCAGCACCTCCCATATCATCACTTTTCCTCACAAACCATGTCCTAATGCCATTCCTTCAGTCTGTAAACCGCCATCCATCCATCACTCAGGTCATGACATGGAAGCTGAATTTGATTCTTTCTTTTCCCTCACTTTTCATAATATCCAATTAATAAGTTCTATTGATTTGCTTCTGCAACACCTCTCATTCCTGACTCCCTTCAGTTTCTGTCGTAATTAACCTAGTATTGTTGTTCAATCATTTCAGTCATATCTGACTCTCTATGACCCCATTTGCAGTTTTCTTGGCAAAGATAATAGAATGGTTTGCCATCTCCTTCTCCAGATCATTTTATAGATGAAGAAACTGGGACAAACAGGATTAAGTGATTTGTCCAGAGTTACACAGTTAGTAAGTGTCTGAGGCCAGATTGGAATTCATGAAGAAAAGTCTTCCTGATTCCCAATCCATGGTTCTATCCATTGACCTAATTCTATTCTAGCTGCCCAACTACCCTTGTACAAGTTATTATCACCTCTAATTTAGATTATTACAATAATATAGCATGTCTTCCTGTTTCCACATTTTCATTGCTATTCTTCTTTGTTAATGTTGTTTATGTTGTGCCTTGGCTCAAATATCATCTAGTTTTGTTTCCTTTTTACCTTACTAAATAAAATGTAAATTCCTTGGTCTGATACTCAAAGTCTTCTACAATCTGGTGCCATTCTATCTATCTATCTATCTATCTATCTATCTATCTATCTATCTATCTATCTATCTACCTATTTATCTATCTATCAATCGATCAATCAATCTGTCTGTCTGTCTGCCTGACTTTGTCTATCTGTCTGTCTCTATCTTTATTATATATTATTCATCTATACTCATTTTAAGTTTTGGTCATCTCAATTATTCTCCACCCCCTAAGAATATAATGTACTTTCATACCCTCCTTTGCCAGGGGGTAGAGATATCCACCATACTGAGCAAATCACTTCCCCTAAGTTTTTCAAGTTGCCCAATAACTCAATCCCAGAACTAAGCAATGGAGCATGATTTTAACAGGCATCTGGCTGGTCCACAATTCCTATTGAAGGATTTGGAAAAATGGAAGAAAGAATCCTAGTGATGGAGGAAGGGAACTTGAGTTCAAACCCAACCCTTCTGTTAACTAACTAACTTTAGAAAAGTTAGTTAACATTCTTCAGCCTCAGTTTCTTCACTTATACCAATATAGGGTTTAGAGAGATGACCTCTAATGTTCCTTCTAGTTCCAGGTCTGGGATCCTATGCACCCATGACCTTTGGCATGTAATAACCTTCTAGCATCAGTTTCCTCATCTATAAAATAAGATTAGACTAGATGTCTTCTGAAGTCTTTTTGATCACCTATTAAATGTCCCCTTAATTGAAGAGGTATACAGGGGGAAAGGGTAATAGAAAAAGAATTTATTAAACACCAACTCTGTGCCAAGCAATGTGTTAAGCACCTTGCAAATATTATTTCATCTGACCCTCACAACCACACTGTGAGGTAGGCAAGACACCCACAGATGAAAATGTAATTTTAACCAGTATTTTATTTTTCTAGTACAAATCACTAAGCAGAGAATGAATGATGTAGAAGTCTGTTTTTATATATTAATTCCTGGGTACGCTGAGTATTTGAAAACTGCTTTTACTGAAGTTCAGGTTGTCATTTTGCAGGCTGCTTACATATAAATTGCATATTCTGTGTTAACTCCCTGATTTCCATGGTGTGGGCCATTTATGATCCTGAATTGTTACAGAGAATTCCATTTTATATGAGGGTATAGATAGAATGGGCAAGATTTTGTTTTGTTCTTGCAATGGCAGGTCAAGGAGACAAATTCCTTGGAGGATACAATTGAGATAGATGAAATTCTTCCCCCAGACAGCTCATTTCAGCATATTGATACCTTTAAACTATTTGATGGGGGCATTTAGGTGGTGTGATGGATAGAGTATGGGGCCTGGATTCAGGAAGATTCATCTTCCTGAGTTCAAATCTAGCCTCAGACACTTACTAGCTATGTGACTCTGGGAAAGTAACTTCTGCTTGCCTGAGTTTCCTCATTTGTGAAATGAACTGAAGAAGGAAATGGCAAACCACTCCAGTATCTGTGCTAAGAAAATCCCAAATGGGGTCATAAAGAATCAAATATGACTGAAAGGATTGAACAACAACCCACCAATAAAGGTAGCAACTCCCCTTTTACTCCCTTTTCTTCTCAGGTCCAATTCCTTTAAAAAGCTTCTGTGCTTTCAGAGGGAGAGTGAATTGCTTAGGTCTTGTGATTATGAGCATTTGATTCTCTCTCTAAGCAGATCTGTTTAGCTAATTGAGCTCTTTGCATTCAATGATTATTTAGAAGAATGGAAAAATCTAATTTAATTTAATTTCCTTCTTTACACTGTATAGTTCAATTGATTAAGACTACTTTTGTGGAATGAAATGTCTGGAAGAATACCTGAGTTCTTGCTTGGATCATTGATCATACTAGAGAGACAGAGTAGAATAATGGAGAAATTCTGGGTTTGAATCTCACCTCTGTCTATACTTTGTCTCTCTGATTCTCAGTTTTCCCAACTGTAAAATGGGAATAATTACACTCATACTCTCTTCCTTGGGTGAAGATACCTTAAAAAATTATAGAAATATGAATTATTATTAGCATTTGACTTCTTTTCACAATATGGGATTTTTATTCTGCCTTGTTACTGGGGAGATAGTCAAAATCATATTCAAAATGTCTTTATAAGAGTCTAATCACCCTAATGCAAATATTAATAATATGGAAATAGGTCTTGATCAATGACACATGTAAAACCCAGTGGAATTGCATGTTGGCTATGGGAGAGGTGTGGGAGGAGGGGAGAGAAAGAACATGAATCATGTAACCATGGAAAATTTTTCTTAATTAATCAATTAAATAAAATTTAAAAAATTAAAAAAGGGGAACTCCTGGGATTCAACTACTAGTCAATCTTTGCCAAGTAATCTCCACTAATCTCCAGATTTATAATCAAAAACACTGGTTCTGTCATCCTTAACTTAACCTTACCCACTCTCTTGTGGGTGTTTGTGAGGGAATTTCAGAAGCAGTTTCCAGCCACAGAGGGTATTCCTCCATTTTACCCTTCTAGCCCTCCAGCCCTGCACCTCCACCATTTTCTGTTCCCACCTCACCCTTAGCCCAATACTTTTCAAACTTTACAATAGGAAGGCCATGCTATCAAACAAATTCCCACATCATCCACGAATAAAATGTATATCTCATTATTCTTCTTGAATATGTTTTATTTCTATCAGGAGGTGGATTATATAGATCATTATATAGTCCCCAGAGTCATTGTTGGATCTTGAATTGATCAGATAATTTATTCCAAAGTTATTTGGTTTTTAAGTGTTTTTATTATAAAAATTATTCCTTTATTTTTCCTCACTTCACTCTGCATAAATTCATGCAAGTTTACCTGAATCTATTCATTTTTAATTTTCTAGGGCACAACAATATATATCACATTAATATACCATAATTTGTTCATCCATTCCTCAGTTGATGGACATCTTCTTAGTTTCCAATTCTCTACCTCCACAAAAAGAGTTACTATAAATGTATGTGTGTGTATACAAATACACATATATACATATATAATGTGTATATATAATAAAACATACACATAAATATAGAAACATATGTAACATATATAAATACATATGTGTGTATGTAAATATAGGTGTCTGTTTGTGTGTGTGTATATATATATATAGTGTTTGGTCCATTCTAGTCTTTAGGGAGTTGTTTTTTCCTACATATTTTTTCCTTCCCCTTCCATTTGGCCCATTCTAGTCTTTAGGATGGTGTTTTCTTTGATGTTTTTTCTGGCCTTCATTTCCATTTAACCCATTCTAATTTCCATGTTTTTTAGTCTTTCTATTATTTCTTTTATTATTTGATATTTAAGTTTATTTTGAAGTTCTTCCAAAAGTTCTTTTGGGGCCCCAAAGTCTTTTTCATTTTCCTTTGGGTCTGAGGGTTGGAGAAGGCAACTAAGAACAAGTTTTATCTATAACTTTCAATCCAATTTATTGATTCAAACATCTCAATGAAATTGGTTTATGGATATTTAATATTTGTTTCAGAGTCTACCTTCTGAAGCTAAGGTCTTTAGAACCTTTTGAGGATTCTACTAATTTTCTTACTTCATTATTCCCATCCATTCTTCTTCCTTGATTTCTTTGAGTTATATGTTTTCTAGACTTATTGTTGGATTAAAGAATATGCAAAGGTTGGAGTATAGTTCCAAATTGCTTTAAAAATTGACCTTACTAATTCAGAACTCCACCAATAATGCATTTATATGCTCAATTTCATACCTTCTCCCTCATTTCTCATTTTCCTTTGTGTCATCTTTGTCAGTCTGATGAGTTTGAAGTAGAACTTTAAAGTTGCTTTAATTTTATTTTCTCTAATTATTGGTGATTTTGAACACTTTTAATATGCTTGTTGATAACTTGGATGTTTTCCTATAAGAATTGCCTTTTCATATCCTTTGACCATTTATCAATTGACAAATGGCTTTTATGGTTAGCAATTGAAACCATTCCTTACAGCTCTTTGAAAATCTTTATCAGAGCAATTTACAATGATTTTTTTCAGTTCATTATTTTCTTTCTAATTTTAGCTATAGTGCTTTTGTTTGTATAATTTTGAATTTCAGTTTATGTAATTAAAACTGTCTCTTTTATCTTCTGTTTCTTGTTTATTTGTGAACTCTTCCCACCAACCAAGATTTGAAAGAAAATTTCCTCCTCATTCCTCTGTTTATAATGCAATCTTCTATCTAAGTCATTTATTCACTTGGAACTAATTTTATTATAATCTGTGAGGTGTTGGCTTAAACATAATTTCTGCCAAATCACTTTCTTACTTTCTCACCAATTTTTTATTGGATTTATTGAACATAGGGCTAATAAGTTCATTTGTTTCTGAATACTATGTACTTAAACTTTTTCACTGATTGGGCACTCAGTTTTTAAAATCAGTACCATCTTTTTTTGTTTTATTTTGTTTTTGGTAATAAACTTTGATATCTAGTATTGTGCTTATTTTTTCTTGTTTATGGTGAATGGATATCTTGAGAAGGGAATGTCCAGGTGACCAAAGATATCAGAAAATCTATCAAGACCATCCAAAGTCTCACAGACAACTGGAATCCTAAAGCTGGTGGGTAGCAATACTAATTCTTATGAGCATCCAGTATAGACCTGAGGAATGACCTTCTTGTCCTAGCCCAGCAGTAAACCAACCTGGAAACTAAGGGAGCTGAGCAAGGGAGTGATTGGTTAATTAGCTATTCCCCACAATCAAGTAAACTTCATGGGGACTCAGAGGAGCAAAGGACTCCCAAGGAACTACTCCTTCCATTGGAGAATTGGGGCAGGAGATACACCTCCTACATATTAAGTTTCTCCTAAAGGAAAAATGTACCCTCACATTTGGGGGCATGTTTTTGTGGTTTACTACATCAGTAAATATCTACTGACAAAAACTATTTGATTCCAGCTGATTGATTGGTATATCAAAGGAGATCATCAATACTGAGCAGCACACAAGACAGAGGCTGGTCTACATTATTATTGGAAATGATTAGCACCTCTGGGTTACCTCTGGCACTCTGAGGGATTCCAAAGACCTAACCTGCCAGTGGGAGTTAGATTTGTGAGAATGAGCCCAGAGGGAATACTATATCTATATAATTTGTTTAAACTTCATAATAACATTGCCCCTCCATTTTAGTCTTAGAGAGGTTAAATTATTTGCTCAAGGTAACACAGCTAGTCTGTGTCAGAGAGAGGATGTGAAATATATTTTTCTTAATTCCAAGTCCAGCACTATATCCACTATACTATACCTTCTCTCAGATAAATAAATGAACAAAAACCTAACCACCATTATTTGGGAAACACTTTATAACCTGGGTGTCCCAAAAATCATGGTGTGGTTTTTAGTTTCAATAAGTAATTTAGTAAGTAATAAATTAACTAATAATTTAGTTTTGAACTAAGACTTTTGAAACATACTGGATATCAAAAAGCAGCGTGACAAAGAGGATTGAGGACTGGTCTCTAGCCAGAAAGAACTGAGTATGGACTGTTTGTGGCACTCTGGGTATGTCACATAATGTTGGAGAGTGCCAGAAAATTCTCTAAAATTTTAAAGTTGTAGAGAAGCTTTTGTCTAGAGTTGCTTCCTCTTCCCCAATGAAATCACAGGTCGAGTCCTAATCCTTCTCTCTTTACATATATTATCTCATTTACATCTCACAACAACCCAAACACTAATAATACTAGAGAGACAAAGGGCATGATTAACCTCATTTTGTAAAGAAGGAATTTGAATCTTAGAAGGGATAAGGGACTTAACCACTGACACGTAGCTAGTGAGTATCAGGTATAAAAATCTGAACCCAAGTCTGTCTTAATCTTATTTACCTTTTTTCAAGTTTCTCTTTTTAAGGGTTTTGACCACTCCAATTTGCCTTTTTTTTTTAAAACCCTTTCCTTCTGTCTTAGAATAAATAGCAAGTTTTGCTTCCAATGCAGAAGAGTTGTAAAGGCTAGGCAATGGGAAAAATAAGGCAAAATAGGTAAAAAATAGGCAAAATTAAATGATTTGCCTGGGACACACTGCTAGGGAGTGTCTCAGGCTGGATTTTGAACCAAGAACCTCCTGTCTCTAGGCCTGGCTCACTATCCATTGAGCCACCTAGCTTCCCCTGAATTTGTCTTTAGAAATATTTGTTTGAGTGTTTCAAGAATGAATCATCTTCCCAATACTTCCCATCCCCATTTAGAATGCAGGTTTCCCTTCTTCCTTAAACCCATTGCCTGGCATTCCTGACTCTGGCAGTGAACTCGATTCAGTATTTCAAGAGAAACATGAAATGTGACAATGAAGCGTATACACATTGATTGTTGGGGTATTGAAAAACCTCTTGGTCTTTTCTGGTTGATCAGTTCCTATTTGGAAGCCTGGCATTTGCTTTCATGTAGTCTCAGATGCCATTATTCTCATATGTAACAGCAAAACAGCTCTCTGTTATATGTTTAGTTATCTATTCTAATCCCTCTGAAAGTTGGCTCAACTATGTTATGCCATCAGGTTTTGTGGAAATAAATTCTAGATTAATTGAAAAAAAATGCATATGAGAAAATAGACACCTCTTTACAACATGGAAAAATCAGAGCCTTCTTCCTGGAAGACATCTGCTTTGTCTGAAAATGATGGAACTGGCCCCTGAGAAACAAGGAATCGCTAATTTGCATATATGATATCAGTAACACCATCTTTCAAATTTCAATTAATTCTATCAGCATGTAGTAATTAACCTACCATGTGCAAGGCAATATACCAGAAATCCAGCATAGACTTCAGGGTAAAGATATATATATATATACACACACACATATGTAACATGGACTTACATATATATAAATACATATTTCTTGCTTATGTGTATATATATATATATATATATATATATATATATATATACATATATGAGATGAAATCAAATACCCGTGCCCTCAAGTTAGCAGATGACTGGGGAGATACAAAACATGCACACAAGTAATTTTGAAAAAGATCAAGCATTATCAGCTCACAGGTATCAGGGCAGGTCTAAGGTGACTAGGAAATGGGATGATTCTTTTCCTCCTCAATTGTCTAATAATCATCCCTGGCTTCCCTTTCAACCTTCTGGAACATAGAAAAGGCAAAGAAATGGAATATAAGAGAAGGGAATTAAAAGAATTGACATTTGTGCAGCACTTTGAGATTTAAAAACTGTTCCTTGGATACCATTTCATTTAAGCCTGACAACATCCCTATGGGATAAGTACTTCGGATTCTACTATTCCCATTTTACAAATGAGGAAATGGAGGCAGAGCTAAATGATTTGTTTATGAGCACAGAGTTAGTCAGAAATAGGATTTAATCCAAGTCTTCCTAAAAATAAAAGTTATCATTTCTATAGAGCTTTAAGTTTTTTTTTAAATTAATTTACAAATATCTCATTTAAATCTTACAGCAATCCTGGGAGACTGGTGCTATTGTTATATCCATTTTACAGATGAGGAGATGGAGGCAGACAGAGATTAAATAATTTACCCAGGATCACAGAGCTGGTAAATGTGTGAGTTGGTGTTTAAACTCTACCTGGATCCAGGTCTGGTGCTCTCTTTATTCGCTGCTCCACCCAACTAACTGGCTCAAAATCCAGTACTGAGAGGCAGGGAGTGGGGGTAGAGGTGGATGGAGAAAGAAAGAACGTGGAAGACTTCTCAAGAGGAATGAAATGGAAGAAAATAGACTGTTGTTCTACCCCATTCCTGTCCTTTCAGGTCCTCAAATTCAGTCTTCCAAAATAGAATTTTATCCGCTTAAGTCTTCATAATCATTTTCTTGCTTCTTCATTCATTCTTTAATTTTGTTTTATTCTTTTAGAAGCCCTTAAAGAGATTAGACATAATCCGTAGGAACTCAAAGGGCAGAACTAAGATCAGCAGATGGAAGGTAAGGCAAGTCAGATAGAACAAATCAGTATAAGGAAGAACTTCCTAATAATGAGAGATAACCCACTTTGGGAAGGCACTACCAGCCTGGGCAGATTTCCATCCCTGGATGCATTCAAGTGAAAGAAGGATGACCAATTCTTAGGGATATTGTCAAGGTTTGGAATTCATACTTTGGCTAAGAATTGGGCAAAAGGACCACTCATCCTTCCCATTGCTAGGATTCTATAATAACTCACCATCAATATAAAATTACAACTGTTCTTAATTTGTATAAAAACAAACTCATTTCACATACAAAACTACTGAAAACTCCATTGCCACCATTATTAGTTGGGACCACATATTTAGGAACTGGAAAAAAACTCAGAGATCATCTATCTCAGTCCTTTCACTTTACAAATGAGGAAATAGACACAAAGAATTTAAGGCATTTGCCCAAGGTCAGACAGGTAGAAAGTAGAAAAAAATGGAGAATCAAATCTAGGTTATCTCCTAGATCCAGTAGTAGTAATGATGATCAGGGTGATAATAATAACAGCAATCACTTATATAGCCCCTCCTCTGGACCAGCCCTGGATTTGGAAGGAACTGAGTTCAAATTAAACAAAAGCTATGTGAGCTTAGGCAAATCATTTAACTCTGTTAGCCTCAGTTTCCTTATCTGTCAAGTGAGATGGAGAAGGAAATGGACACCCACTTCAGTATCCCTACAAAGAAAACTCCAAATAGGGTCACAAAGAGTTTTACATGACTGAAACAACTCAAGGATCTTTGCCAACCCAAATAGGGTCACGAAGAATCACACATGACTGAAAAATGACTAAACAAAAGCACTATGTGCCAGGCATTGTGCTAACCACTTTACAAATATTATCTCGTTTGAGCTTCACAATAATCCTGCAAGAGGGGTGCTGTTATTTTTATTATTTTACAAATTGAGGAAACTGAGGCAAATAAAATTGCTGTGACCTGCCCAGTGTGATACTCATAATTTTCCAAGGGCAAATGTTTTTTTCAAACTCTTATCCTCTTTCTTAGAATTAATAACAAATATTGGTTCCAAGACAGAAGAGTGGTAAAGATTTAACAATGGGGGGTTAAATGATTTGCCCAGGGTCACATAGCTAGAAAGTGTCTGAGGCTAGATTTGAACCCAGTATAGAGATCTGGCTCTTGAATAGTTGGAAAATCTTGAACCCCTAAAACTACATTACCCAACATTCTTTTCTGCATTACCCACAATGCTTTTCCTTTTGTGTATATTTGTGTCTTCAGGTGTTGGTTATAAGTTCTGACTTAATTTTAAAATCCACACTCTCTATCCACTGAGTCACCTCTGAGGATGAATCTGAACTCAGGTCCTCCTGATTCTAGGCTCATTGCTTTATCCACTGCACAACTGGCTGACTCTGTTCCATGTCATGTATTCTTATCCCAAGACAGAACCTTTAGAATATTATATAGAGCATCTCAAAAGTCTTAGTGCAGATGAAACTAAAGTTTAAAATTGCACTAAGATTTTTTGGGACACACTGTATAAATGTCAGTTACTTTAATTTTGCCTTATTGTAAAATCTCCATGTGTTGAAAGGGTAGAAAAACAAAACTCTTCTGGATTAAAATACCACTTGTTGACCCAAACATTCTGGTTTTGCTCCATTAGAGAGCACAAATCCACTGGATTCAGGCCAACATTGCAGTGGGCATATTGGAGTCACCCCTCATTAATTCAACCAGAGTCACATATCAAGCCAGGGACAAAGCCAGGAGTAAGACTTGGATGAAGGTTCTATGAACTCAAAGTGTTATATTCTAATGAATACTTTTTATACTATTGTTGATTTGACACACTCATTTCATTTTACTTGGCATGCATCTTCCAAGGCAAATAAGATGAGTATGGGGCCAGGTTCAGAGTCAGAAAGACACCTCTTCACAAATTCAAATTCACCCTCAGACACTTACTAGCTGTGTGACTTTGGACAAGTCACTTAACCCTGTTGCCTCAGTTTTTTCATCTGTCCAATGAACTGAAGAAGGAAATGGCAAACCACTCTAGTATCTTTGCCATGAAAATCCCAAATGAATCACAAAGAGTCAGACATGGTTAAAACAATTGAACAACAAACATCTTTTAGAAGACATAGAAGAAGAAATGGCAATTTTTTACCTCAGTTCAGTCCACATCTTGAATTTGGCCCTGCCTCAGATGGTCCTAGAGGGCTATAGAACAGGCATTTAAAAAGGATTGGCTTTATGTAAATTCTTTCAGTAATAAATACTGTTCATAGATTCCTTCTGGAGATGCAGGTTTTATTAATTTATTTCTAAACTCAATTAGTAATTTAGACATGAACCATCTCTGATGCCAAGAGCAGTAACATGAGTGTAGGGTCAAGGTTCCTATGACCTCCTTGTACTTTCATTTGACTTAATTATTTAATCACTAGTGTCTGTTCCTCTGCATGATTATTAGTTAATCTGAGCTTCAGGTGAGAGCTGGAACATGAACTTGGCTATCTAAAAAAGGATCACACCCTTTGTCGAATTCTAACTAGACAATTATTCTTTAGTCCTCCCTAATTTGAAGTATTTTTTGAAAAAAATTGAATATGTAATTAATATAACTTTATATATTAATAACAACAAAAATATAAACATATATATATAATGTATAAATAATATTTTGTATATAATGTATGCATTAATGTATAAGTAATATGAATATTAGTAGAAAACATGTGAAATAGAATCAAATACATTTAATACAAATATAGGAGGTATAACAGAGTTGGAAGAACTGAATTAGGATTCTAAGAACATGGATTTTATTTCTGCTTCTCCCTTTTCCTGTGTGACATTGAATAAATCATTGACCTTTTTGAGTATTCCTCTTATCCATATCTGAAAATTTTTTGTAAGACTCAACTGTTTTTTGAGAGAATTGACCATGTCTTATTTGTTTTTGAATCTCTCCCAGTACCAGACTAGCACTTTGAATACAAAAAAGGTTAAGGCTCTTTAATGTCTTTAGTGGACTGTAAACCCAACGTGATTGACCCAGTCGTCTAATATATCAACTTTCTCCCCCAAAGTGAAGGTGATTCTAAGCTGCATTAAGATAAGTATGGCATCCAGAACACAGGATATAATAACCATGCCTCAGAAAAATTATATCTGATGCTCAGTTATGGGTGCTACATTTTAGGGGGGGATCATTGATGATATGGAAAGAACAATGAGGAATGTGATAACATCCAGGGATTGTTTGATGGAACTTGGCTTTAAGGGAGACACAATCAGTATCCTCAGGTATTTGAAAAGCTCTTATGTGGAAGTGGAATGAGAATTGTTCTTCTTGGCCACTAATGATGGGTGGAATAAGGGCTGAAAGTTATAAAGGCAGATTTTGATCCTTATTTAAGGAAGAACTTTCTAACAATTAAGAGTTGTCCTCAAGTGAAATGGCAATCTGGTGTGTTCTCCTATACCACACTTTTGGTCAGAATTGACTATGTTGTTGAGAGGATCAGTTTTTAGGTGTGTATTAAACTAAATAATTTTAGGTGTAGATAGACTCTGCTGTGTCTCCAAATTGTGTGAAATGAGGCATGTACATGAAAGCACTTGGAAAAAATTTAGGGTATTATTATTATCAACCCTCTTCTAGTTCCAGATATGGCAAATATGCTTTAGAACTCTTAATCTTTAGAGAAGTGCTTCTGAACCTAGCTATGCTTTCATTTCCTCATGTGTCCATAATAACATACTCATCCTCAAATATTTTAGCAGGAAATGACTTAGGTTCAAGTTGCCAACAATTGGAGAAACCTTGAAATTATCCTAATCCATTCTTACTTGCAGCAGCAGCAACAACAAAAAAACTTGCAATCAAACCCATAAAAATGGCCATTTATTGAAGATACATTTGTTATTGAGTTGTTTTCCAATCATACTTGACTCTTAGTGATCACATTTTAGGGTTTTTTTTGGGGCAAAGATTTTGAACTGTTTTGCCATTTCTTTCTCCACTTTATTTTATAGATAAGGAAATTGAGGTGAACAGGGTTAAGTGATTTGCTCAGGGTCACATAGCTAATAAGTATCTTGGGCAAAATTTAAACTTATGAATGTGAGTCTTCTTTGTATTAATTAGAATTTTGTACCCTGGACTTCATCTCCCAGAAGTCCTTTAGTATTTCCCAGAATTCCTTTTAATCTCTCTATCAAGTTGCATGGTCACATTATTGTTTTTAAGTTCTGAAACTCCTCCCTCTCTCTCATTTTTTTCATGACTGGGGCTGGTTTAGGGAGTTTTTTTACTTTAGTTATTATTAATAAAACTTTATAAAATATAATAGTTATTATAGATTAATTTTAATCTTTTCATCCTGACTTCAGGTTTGACTCTTTTCCACTGTGCCTCCAAGCTGCCCAATGAAGATATTAGAAAGCATGAAAGGAACTCTGAGACTTAAACAGAGGGTCTTCAAATAATAAAATTGACATGGGGTTGGCTTGTATAAGGACATTAAAAAGTAATCACCACCATAGAAGTCCTTACCTACTGGCATGGAATTGACACTGAGTTCATGAAGACTTTGCCAGCCAACTGCAAGATCTGGCAGGTTCCATTATTCTGGAAAAGAATTGAGTCTAATACCAATAAAACACTGAAACTATTGTCTGTGGTCAAATTTTGATATAGCAAACAGTACAATACAGTAGGTTTCTCACCATGTGATGAATTCTTTGGTCAGTACAGGAGAGCCAAGATAGCCCATGGGACAAAGAAAAACTCTAAATGGCTCTCTGTCCTTTGTAGCCCCCTTCTGGTTTTGAGTGATGGTGATAAAGTGGTAGAAATTGATGCAGGGTGAAAGGAGCAGAACCAGGAGAACCTTATACACAGAGATGGATACACAGTGTCACAATCGAATGTAATGGACTTCTCTACTAGCAGCAGTGCAATGATCCAGGACAATTCTGAGGGACTTATGAGGAAGAACAGTGGGAGTAGAAACACAGAAGAAAAACATTTGCTTGATCACATTGTTTGTTGGAGACATAATTGCCAATGTAGACTCTTAAATGATCACTCTTTATAGCAAACATTAGTATATATTAGTACATAATATATGTATATATATAGTATATAGTATATTATACATATATAATATAATAGTATATAGTATATATTAGTATATATCAAGCATTAATAATATGGAAATAGGTCTTCATCAATGATACATGTAATACCCAGTTTAATTGCTCATTGGCTATGGGAGGGGAAAGAAGAGGTGAGGGAAAGAACACAAATCTTGTAACCATGGAAAAATATTCTAAATTAAGTAAAAAAATAACAAACAAAAATTTTATTGACATGTTACCTGGAAAAAATTAAACATTAAAAGAAAAAGAACACTAAAAAAAGAAAATAACATCCTTTGCAAAAACTTACTGAGAAGAATGTTGGAAAATTATGAACAGTAGCCTATTATATAATAGTAAAAAGTGATAGAGAAGCAATAAGTTTGTTAGTAGCTTAGCAGGATGTCTAAGTAAACCAATTCATTTCAAGGACCTTTAAAGAGAGAAATGAGAGGACATTAAACAGAATAATATAAAATTGTCCTTTTAGCATTTCTACACTAAACACTTTTACAGTAACACCAGATTCCTCATATATGGATGAAAATCTGGCTCTGAAATACTATATGAAGCAGTGGAATTGACTTTAAAGAAAACAAATATGGGAAGAAGAACCATATTGGACCCAGAATACACAGAGAAGTGTGGTGTAATGTAAAGAGTGTTAGATTTGGAGTCCAAAAACCAGATTTCTAGAAGTTAGTTTGTGACATATTAAGGAAGTTGCTTACTCTCTCTGGGTCCTCAGTTTACTCACTTGTCAAATAAAGGGCTTGGATCAAATAATCTCTAAGAGATTTCTAAATCCTATGAAACTCATACTGGAGATGATATAATTTTGATGGCAGCGAGGGATTGATTTTCATTATAAATGGAAGACGAAAAGAAATCATTATTGAAAAAAGTTACAAATGGTATTACTACTAAAAAGAATGACAAAGAGCATATCTGTGATCCTGTGCTTACTTTTTTATTTCTATACAGCTTTTATGAAATTGATTTACACATATATAAAGGAAGAGTATCTTTATTAAAAACACAAGAAAGAGAGGCAGGATTTTGTTAATGATATTTTAGAGCAGACCACATATCTGTATCCCACACGATAGACTGAAGAGTGTGAAGAACATAAGATGCTATTGTGCTTTTGTTGATTATTTTTTTAAAATGGGTTCAGTAGAGGAAAATTCAGCTTTAAAGTTTCTCCTCCAAGGAAGTGCTTCATGCATGTGTTAAGACAATAAGAGAGTCTTTGATAGATGTAGATAGCTTTGTTTAGTGAGCCTCTGATTATCACTATCAAGTGAGGCAAAACATGGGGAGATATATATTTACCAAAGGTGCTTGCCACTGTCATGGAGGAGATATAGGGCATGATAAAAGTGTTAGATGGTAGGGTTATCCAGATGTTCTTATTTGTGGATGACATTGTGCTGATTGCATCCGGGACAGTAACAAACTATAGAACCTTCTAAGTAAAATCTATAGCCAGTCAAAAGAATCAAACAAATTATTCATGCAGAACAAGTCAAGGAGATTTTAAAGGTCTCTTGCCCTGATTGTGTCGTGTAGTGGAAACCAGGTATTTTGAACTGTTCTATCAATAAGTTTTCTGAAACAAAGGGTTATTTTATACCTCCAGTGCTTAACACAAATTAGGTGCTTAAATAATAAATTCTTATCAATTGATTGATACACTAAATTGACATTGTAGATTCACAGTGAACTGAGCCAGTCAAGAATGGAATAGAATAAGAAGAGGTCTCATTGGGTTTGAGAAATTGCATAGTATTTTAATATTCTCAAATTGTTTCCTAAAGCAAAAAAAATCTATCTTTTAAAACACAAATATAGTTCTGTGCATACTATATAGCAGAACCACTTTTTCTGAAGAATCAAAATTGCAAGTAAGTTGGATATTCAATGTATCCCAGAAGTCTTAGTACAGGCTTAAGGTATGAAAACTTAAACAGTTTAAAGCTATTAAAGTTTAAAACTTCAGTAAGACTTTTGGAAAAACCCATATAAAAGGTATTATGCGAGTTAATAGCCTGTGGCTTATTACAACACTGGTTTAAGTTAAAAAAGTGAGGTAAATTTCTTTTTTTATCCAAGGAAAATATGTAAGATCAAAGAAGGAATTGGACCAATGTCAATAAGGATGTTTAAAAGATCATCAGCTTGAGTGTTGTATTGGCTCCTAAACACTGATAGAAAATCTAGAGAAAGACTTTCAGCATGTTGAGAAGACTTTCAATGAATTATTTTTTAAACCTTTATACTAGTCAATAACAAGTATTGATTCTAAAACAGAAGAGCTAGTAGTGCTAGGTTGTTAGGGTTAAAGGACTTGCCTAAGATCACACAGGTAGATCTGAAGTCAGAGTTGTATCCATGTCCTCCCAACTCCAGGTCTGGGGCTTTATCCACTGTGTGACTTAGCTGCCTCTCAATGTAGTCTTTATAGGAGGAAATGGAAAAGAGTTACACAAGATGAGGAGGCATGAATGAAGCTTTGACCTGCACCATTGGAAAGAATGTCTGTAACATGGATCTACTGAATTAATGAAGCATAATGATGGCAGAAATGGCTGACCAACTGAATAAAAGGCAGTAATCATACGCATACAGTTCAGATCTGTGAAACATTCCCAATCCTTCCCTTAATCAGAAACAGTTTGTGTAAAAAGGAAAAATTAAAGTCTTTCCCTGAGCAAGTTCATAAGAGAATCAGACTTACCAAAACAAACCTATTAAATGAGGTATACAGCAAGTGGAAGATGGAAAGACCAGATGGTAACAGATATAAAATGTATAATGCCATCAATCCTGTGTTGCTCAATAGCAATGGATCGGTGTTTGTTCCAACTATACAAACTCTGACAGAAGTTTGTAGTCATCCTTTGGGAGTGATAACACTTTTGTTAGAGGAACATTTCCTTTCATCTAAATATTTAAGAGCTCCCCATGTTCAGTTACTTCATAAAGCCTTTCCTATTCCAATATCTAATTATTGTGTGGATGTCAGCATGACCCTATATTCTCAAAGACTTCCAGTGGGCATATACACTATTGTAAGTCCTACTGGAAAGGAAAGATGGAGAATGTTGGAGAAAGACCAGCCAAATTCAGAGTGGATCATCATGGGAAGGTTGATCACTGGATAAGGGATTATTCAACCAAAGGCATTCAGAGAGACAAGAAATAAGTGGGTAGAAGATTCACCATCTCCATTGGTAGAGGGACTACCCACACCAATGAAACCACAGATAACATAATTGATCATGTCAGTTTTCTCTTCAAAAGCTGCCCTTATGTTCTTAGCATACTTCTTCATGAAAATATGACCTTTTTTGTTTCAAGGTATTTTGGTCAGTCATATCTTCTCTATTTTTGTTGAGAATTTGGGAGTTTTATTTTCAATGTGATAAACTCACATCGACAATTCAAATTTGTCACATTCACAAGCATCTATCAACTACCTACCAAATATGTCAGGCACTGGGGTAATTGCTAGATGAGAAGAAGGAAAACATAGGGAAAAACTCTTCAAAATCTAGGTCTTGAAATATTGTGATTAGAAAAATCTGAATGGCCTCCCCAAATTTTTTCTTGGCCTCTCAGAGGCTAGTCAATCAGTCAACAGACTTTTATTAAGAGTCTGCTATATACCAGGCACTGTGTAATGTGCTAGGGGACTAAATAAAAGGCAAAAAGCAGTCCTTTGCCTTTAAAGATCTCAATCTAAATGGAAGCAGCAACAAGCAAACACATATGTACAAAGAAGCTATATACAGGAGAAATGGAAATAATTAAGAGAGGGAAGGTACCAGAATTCAGAGGGGTTGGGACAAACTTCCTGTAGAAAATGAAATTTTAGGGGAGCCAGGAGACTGAGATGAAGATCAAAAGCATTCCAGGTTTGGAGGACAGCTACAAGGTTGCTCTTCCTATACCAATCTGTCATAGGATTCAAAGAAACAAGAAAACCAAATGCCCTCTAAGTCAAAGCAGAACATCTCCTTTATTCAACTTTTTCAATCATTCTGTTTACAGAAGAGAAAATTTAGTCTGGGCTTAGGATGAGTTGCAAGAATTTTAGTTAACTGCTTCAACATGTCTTCCTGACCTTTTGTCTTGCCTCACCTCCCCAGAGACATCAAATTGAGAAGGATAAAGAAAAATGAAACTAAGGCATCCCCAATATTTTCCTTTTCTTTCCCAGAGAGGGCAATATACTTCAAGGGAGCCTTCATGCAAATCAATTAGTGGTTTAATTATATCACTAAAAATTATACTATAAGTATGGGGAGGAACGCTATTAGAAATACAGTAATATTGTTGACAAGTACATTAAGGTGGAAATAAAAAAGAGACAGTAGATGTTATTCCTCCTTCACAGATATTTTACAAGAATAATTTAGTATCTCTTCTCAATTTATATGTCAACTCATTTACCTTGGCTGAGAGGACTAGAACAACTTTCAGCTAAGAAATCATAACCTCATTAGGAAAGATTTCTGAAAAAGAGCAAATTGTGTCAGCGGAATTTGTCCTTGTTATGTTTGGGCTCAGACTTGATCAGTCCATGTAACCAGAGTTATTAAAAGATTGCTTGACTAAAGCAAGTATTTACTTGAAGAAAATCTTAAAGGCAGCACTATTCTTTTTGTCCTTTCTAATTGCAAAAGTGCTTTTTAATTTTTTTTTTTTTGGTGTGGCCAAGAACATTGCTGAAGTTTGCCTTTTGTTCATTTTTGAAGATGCATTTTGTTAAACATATCAGTGGTAGAAACATGTATATATCATGTTTAACTTACTTTTGAGCATCTATCAACATGCAGAAATTAATATTTGAATTATAATATATTTCTATCTCTAAGTAAATTGTTTAGAAACTCAGAAACCTTAGCTTATCAACATGCTATAAGTGTAGTTTGATGTCTTTATGTATATAGAATAATCCAACCAGTCAAAAAATGTTTATTCTACACATTTTGTTTTCAAGATCAATTATGGTTTGCTTGAATAGAGATTGTGCTTTATTCTCTTTTTAAAATATTTTTTCCCAATTACATGTAAAAACAAATTTTAACATTCATTTCTTAAAGATCAAAGTTGCAAATTCTCTCCATTCTTCCCCTCCCTCCTCATTGAGAAGGCAAGCAATTTGATATAGGTTATATATATGAAGTCATGCAAAACACATTTCCATATTTAGCCATATTGTGAAAGAGAACCTGGGCAAAAATCCCCAAAGAAAAATGAATAAGGTTAAGAAAAAGTATGCTTTGATCTGCATTCAGATTCTATCAGTTCTTTCTCTGCAGGTGGATAGAACTTTTTTTTTTTTATCATGAATCTTTTGGAATTGTCTTAGATCATTGAATTTGTGAGAATAGCTAAACTATTCCCAGTTGATCATTGTACAATATTGCTGTTAACAGTATAGTGTTCTCCTGGTTCTTGTCACATCACTTTGCATCAGTTCATGTAGGTCTTTCCAGGTTTTCTTCTGAAAATACCCTGCTTGTCATTTCTTATAGCACAATTGTATTCCATCACAATAATATAGTACAACTTATTTGGCCATTCCCAAATTAATGGGCGTCTCCTCAGTTTCCAATTTATTTGCCACCACAAAAAGAGCTGCTATAAATATTTTTTTTATCATATATACTTTCCTTTTTTTTATCTCTTTGGGATACAGAACCGGTAGTGGCATCACTGGTTCAAAGGGTATGCACAGTTTTATAGCCCTTTGGGCATAGTTCTGAACTGTTTTCCAGAATGGTTAGATCAATTCACAATTCCACTAACAGTGCAGTAATGTCCCAGTTTTTCCACATCCCTTCCAACATTTGTCATTTTCTTTTCCTATCCTATTAGTCAATCTGATAGGTGTGAGAGGTTTAAATCTTCCAGCTCAGAGTTATTTTAATTTGCATTTCTTTAATAATAATGATTCAGAACATTTTTTATTTGACTATAGACAGCTTTGACTTCTTCATCTGAAAATTGCTTATTTACATCCTTTGACCATTTATCAATTGGTGAATAACTTGTATCTTTATAAATTTGAAACAGTTCTCAATGTAGTTGAGAAATTAGACCTTTTTCAGATTTGTGATAACCTTTCCCCCAGTTTTCTGTGGGTTCAGGGACGCCACCCCTTTTCTTTAAGTCTCATGGAGGGCTACACATTTGTGTTTTGTTTTAGTTGACTTTGTTCCTCAGTTCTCTAGCTGAACTCTGGATTTTGGCAGATTGCGGCCACACTGTTGTCTCAGGCTGATCAGGCTTTGACCTTTTAATTTCCTCAGGGCAAGGGCATGAGGAACAGAATTGAATTAATTGCAAGTCTCTAAATCTTGGCCAGAGTGTGGTAGCTGGTGAGGTAGAGGGTGATGGGCAAACACCTTAAGGGTTAGGAATTAGTCCCATTTGCCATTAAATTGTCATCTTTTTAGGGTTCTTGCTATGTCAGACCTTGGGGACAGCAGAGAAGTGATTTATTTCTTCTGAATCATTCCTATTTTGAAAAAGGTTTTGCCAGACCTGAGAACTAGAGAAAGTTTCTAGTCTTCCACCTTGTTGGTCATCTGACCTGGAACTTTTCACAAGCACTTATTAAGTACCTACTAGGTTGTCTCAGCACTGGGGTGGGCAAAGACAAAAAATGAAATAATTCCTACTCTTAAGGAGTTTCTATTCTCTTTGAGAGCTCTATTTAAGCTATTCTATCATGGAGATGTTTCATTTTAATTATTTTAGACAAGCTTTCAATCTAATTCAACTCAACTCAACAAACAAATAAGTGAAGTTCTACCAAATGCCATAATTGGCAAAGTATACCTATTAATTGTGCAATTATTGGAGGCAATGTGATACAATGAAGAAGAACCCATTGGACTTAAACTCAGAAAAAAACTAGGTTAGAATTGCAATCCTGTCACTTATTAGCTATGTGACCTTGGGCTATTCAACTCCACAAGCATATGTTAAATGCTGACCATCTCAGCCCTGTGATAGGTATTGGGGACCCAAGATAGTCTTTTCTTTTAAGAAGTTTATATTCTACTGGGGCATACAATATGCTCACAGATTAGCAAATATGAACAATGTGCAAAGTGACAAAAATTAATTTCAAGTACATGAGAACTTTAACAGCTTGGGGATGAAGAGAAGTCTTGTTGATTGGCCATGTGAGTTGTGTTTTGAAGGAAAATCAATATACTTTGATAAAAGAAGGTGAGGAGGGAGTATATTTTGATTATCAGAAATGGTCTGTACAAAATGGTCTGTACAAAAGCATGGAGGGGCAGAAAATGGAATCCTGGGGGGAAAGAGCAAATTAATTCCCTTTTCAAAAATACATTTTCCTCAACAATAAAATAAGAAAATTGAAACAGATGATTAGTCATATTCCCTCCAAGTCTAAGATTCTGTGATTCTTTCTTTTGTTTGTACTTTGGACCAGTAAACAACATGCTCTAGAAAGCAGCTGTGTAGGGAACATCAAAGATCTAGCAAAACATTGGTCAACCCTGGTAGGACCTTTGTTTTAAATGGAGCCACATGAATGAAATGTATGTGTTCTACATTTTCTGCAAATAGAGCTAATGTTCAAAGAATTCAACCAAATTGAACTACAAATGGAAAACTGGAAGAAATAACCATTTTGCTGAATCTTAAACCAATTCTGTGTGTCACATTTTCATTGACCCATTAACCAAACCATATCTCCAAGCAAGAAAACTCTAGTGAGTTTGTTAGAAATAAGACTTTTTTTTATACTTTCTAAAACTGCTCAACCAGTATGAAACTGTAACATTAAAATGATATTCTCCACTGAGAACCTCAACAACCTGATATTTCACTTGGCTTGTCATTATTTATAATAGAGAATAGTAAACAGGCTACAACCCATTATAAATGAGGAACTGTGCAGGGAACCAGTGTAAAGGATGTTGCCAGAGAAGACTGCGATGAGAAAAATAGATGGGATGGTCCACAACAGGAACAAGAGAGAGAGGAAAAGGGAAGAGGTATTTATATAGTACTGTGAGATTAAAAATTAATATTCAAATACTCCAAATATTATATTTAATAAGATTTATTTCTAATAAATTGAAGTAAGGGAAAAAACTAAAAGTAAAAACCAGAGTAAAGCCAGCTTTCCCAGCCACACAGGTGGGGAAAAAAGAGCAAGAGGAAGAGTTACACACAACTATATATAATATACAAGCATGCAAGGTGGGGATGAAAGAGGAAAGGGATGCTGGGAGACATAGCTCAAAGGAACAAGATTTTCTAATTATATAGTATCTATTAGGTGCCAGGCACTTTACTGAATATTTTACAACCACTGAAGTCTCTGGCATTTATAGAGTGCCTACTATGTGCCAGGGAATGAAATGAGCAGATCTGTACTTTAGGAAATTCATATTAGTGGTTGAGTTAAAGATGGACTGGAATGGAAAGAGACTTGGGGCAGGCAGAACCACCGGTAGGCTATTCCAGTAGTTCAGGTATGAGGAAATAGGATCTGTAATAGAGCAGTGGCCCAGGTGAAGTGGTTCACCAAGAGACCAAAGTGCGAAGAAGAAGATAGAGTCACCAACTGAAGCTTCAAGGAATTAGAGGTCGTAGTGTAGAAGAAGAGTAATGTTTGGCAAAGGAAAGCAGAAAAGTGAAAACTTAATAGATTATAAGCAAATAAGGGGATATTGGAATTCTTGTACTCAGTGCATAATTGTAAAACATAAAAGAAAATGTCCACATTTATACAAAATATACAGAAGCATTTACCATTTTGGAAATGTATATTATTTTTTGAAGCTTTTGAATTTATTTTTAAAAATGCTGAATGTAAATACCTCCCTCCTCCAAACCCCCAAATAAGGCTTTTTTTTCTTTATATTTTCCCTTCCTTTTAACAGTTCCTGCTTGAAATGCCACATGCTCATGTTTATTCATGGAGTGCCTGTTGATTCATGCAGTTTACATTCTTGTTTATATTAATGCCATAGTTGGTATTGTAAAATATAGGTTAGTAAAGTCAGATTCCAGATTTGAAATGGCTGTCCCTTAGAAACAAACTCTCTGATGAATGTCAGCTCCCTGGTGTAAGGAATGAATCAAAACAAGGCTGATGGGAAACTCACCCCCTATTAGATGGGCAGAGAGGCTTAGTGAATTCTACCTGGCATGATTTGTGCATTTAGTGAGCATCTTTATCTTAGGACTCTTTCGTCAGCTTTGTTGTTATGTCCTTGGTATACTGTTATATATTATATATATATGAATGTATGTATTATAATGTGGTGTATTATTATCAAGGCTCTTTTCAAATGGACAACATCAAATATGGCAGCAGGGGATCATTCTGTTAGCGATTTTATTTTTTCTCATTTCCTTTTCCTTCAAGGTCAAAGAAGTGATTTCACTTCAAGTCTCAGATTTTCTTTTTCTGTATCATGTATTCAGTGAAACAAAGTTTCTTGGTCAGAGCAGGGGTTGACTTGACTGGCAAAGTACCGTATGGTACCGGAGAACATTTTCTGGTTCTGTAGCTTGAGGACCTGATTTTGAATCCTTGCTTTTATACTTATTTGCTGTGTGATCCTGGAAAGTTGGAAAAGATTGATAAGACAGGAGGTGGCCTGGGCAAGTCACTTAACCCTGTTTGCCTCACTTTCCTCATCTGGAAAATGAGCCTGAGATAGTAGCTGAACTTCTTTGGGCTTCAGCTTTTCCTCATCTCTAAAAAGGTGGTGTTTAGCTTAGATGACTTTTAAGGTCTAAATCTCTTGTCCTAAGATATAAGTGGCAATAAAATATCTAAAGATTCACCTTTTTTAAAAAGTGTAGCCGTCTTATATGAGATTTTTAAAATTTGAGAGAGCCTGGTGTGAAGACTTCCAGAACCTAGGTTCCTCAAATTTTGACCAGCCTTGGACAGCGAAATGGTTTAAACCATTTAAACAGAGATTATGCTGATAACTAACTCAATCTAATATCTAATATGGACTTTCAGAAAGAATAAGAAAGTCAACTCAATTGTCATTTGTTTCTATTAGTGGAATGGGGAAATATTAGTTATTAGATGGCACACAAGACTGTAGAAACCAATGGATTCAATGAGTAATTCCTTTATTGGGGCATGTGGATTATGTATATGGCGAGCCATTTTGGAAGGATTATAATTTTGAATGGGACTTGGAATAGTATAGGATTTGGGATTATGTCAGTGGGAGGCTGTCCTTCCTAACATATGTTCAGCCAAATACATTTTTCTACTGTCTTTATATTTTTATCTACACAAAAGTAATAATATATTATGTAATGAAAACTGGACTTCTAAGACTAAAGACCTGGGATTGAGTCCTGGCTGTCAAATTGACTAGCTGTATGGAATGAGTGGATGAGAACAATTTGCTCCAGCAGTCATTAAAGCAGCTGAAGGCTCTGTAGAGTGGTTAGAGCTTGGTCAGATGTAGAAGCAACCAAAGCCATCCACTGCAGCCTGGGCCATCACCAGCCATCCTGATCTTGGTCCAGTCTCTGGACTTCAATGACTCTTGAAGAGAGTGTGAAACTGAAGACTTTGGGCAACTCGGCCAAATTTAAATCCAACTCATGAGCAAGTCTAGAATCCTCCCTTGATGTCATTGGTCTTCTTTGAAAATAACAACAATGACAACTATAGGTAAACTACTTCTCTTCCAGGGATCTTAGACCTCATCTGGTTAACAACAAAGTGCCAAATTCAAAGTCCTCAAAATTCCTGAGAGTAGCCTGAACCAGATTAAAATATAATTAAGAAATGTTTAACAGAATAAATAAAAATACTACACAATATAGATAATATTAATTTGTGGTTTTCTAAGTCAATATGCAGCCTCTAGGGATCCATTTCTATTTGAATTTGACTCCACTGTTCCAGTCCAACCCCCTCATTTTATAGACGAGAAAGCTGAAGCCCAAGAATGTTAAATAATTTTGCTTAAGATTGAGGGCAATCTTAAGGTTTTTAGGTAGTTGAAATCAGGATGACTCATCTTTATGAGTGCAAATCCTGACTCAGTTAATTACTAGCTATGTGACCCTGGCCAAGGCACTTATCTGCTACTTGTCTCATTTCCTCATCTGTAGAATGGGGATAAAATAACTGTTTCCACCTCCTAATTTCACCTTTATGAAATCACCTTGTGAGGATCAAATGAGCTAATATTTGTGAAGAACTTTGTAAACCTTAAAGTGTTATATAAACACTTATTATTTATTATTACAATTAATTATTACTACTAGTTACTATTACTATTAATAATCTCCTCTACTATATCCCAACCAGTGTTCAAAGTACGTAAAATACAGTTGTCTTTGGAGTCATGATCCTTGGGAACAAATTTTAATTCTACTACTTACTACCTTTGTGAGCTCAGGGAATTTGCATCACCTCTCTGGGTAGACCAGCATTTCCTAATTTGTTGCATAAGGTCTCTTCCAGCTCAGACATCTTATGAAATAAACATTGGAGCACACTTTCATTCTTTTCCCCCAAAACTCTGATTGGTCAATTTAGAGGTCAAACTCTTGGAAATTTAGAAAATAAGGTCATGGGTCCAAAGTACTGTTAATAGCATTGATAGCAATACTTAAACCTTAACTAGCATCCTTTTTGATTTAATTTATTAGATGTGTGTAGTATAAATGCAGACCTCATTCCATTCAACAAGCATTCATTAAATGACTTCTATAAAGCAGAGACTAAGCTTGATGGAGGGGAGGTAGAGATGGAAAGGAAACAATCCCTGTCTTCAAGGAGTTGATAACTTACTGGTCCACCTAGACATCTAGTAAATACAAGAAGTGTGTGCGTGTGTGTGTGTGTGTGTGTGTGTGTGTGTGTGTGTGTGTGTGTGTGTGAAAAAGAGTGAGAGACAGAGATAGAAAGAGACAGAGAGACTGACAGAGACAGATAAAAAGACAGACACAGAGAGACAGAGAAAAACACAGAGAGAGACAGAGTGTGGATTTTAAAATTAACATACAAGAACTAAGTATTATATTTAAATTTTTTTATTAATATTAAACTAACATAAAAAACTAGAGTGAAAAGGTACTAAACTAACTTCAGCCCCACTCTTGAAGGAGAGAGAGAGAAGGAGGAGCTACAGACTTATAAAACAATATTGTGACCACTCAAATGTAGACATGCAGGAGAGATTAAAGGGAATTTTGGGAAATATTAAGGGACTTTTGGGGGATGAAGTCCAAGGTTCAAAATCTCCATTTATACAAGAGACAGAGAGACAGAGAAAGACAGAGACAGAGACACACAGAGAGAAAGAGGCAGAGAGAGAGAGAGAGAGAGACAGACAGACAGACAGACAGACAGACAGACAGACAGAGACAGAGAGAAAGACAGAGAGACAGAGATAGAGACACAGAGAGAAAATAGAGACACACAGAGAGAGAGAGAGACAGAATCAGAAAGACAGAGAGAGAGAGAGTGAGAGGGGGTGGGGAAGAAGGAGCAGGAGAGGGAGAGGGAGAGAGGATTTTTTAAAAAAGCATTAAGTAGGATTTAACTATTGGAATGAACATGGAGGAAGGGATTCCAAAAGGGTCAGGTCAAGATGAAGAAAATGGAGAAAAATCCTTCTCTAAACATTTTAATTATATACTCATTTTTAAAAATATTAAGTAAAATTAGACCCTTGAAATGAACTTTAGAAGAAAGGGATTCTGCAAGGCCAAGGTCAAAATGGAGAAAGGACAGATAGTATATAATATATTGTATCATTGAAATACTAGACAATGGCTGAAGATACTTCTCTAAACATATTAATTATAAGATTTTGCATTACTTCCGTGCTAGAATATAAGCAGTATATAGTGTTTTTCTTTTTTTTTTAAATCTTCATCTTCCATCTTAGAATCAATCTTGTGTATTAGTTCCGAGGACTAGGCAATAGAGGTTAAGTGACTTGCCAAGGGTCACACAGGTAGGAAGTATCTGAGATCAGATTTGAACTCAGGACCTCCTACCATTTGGTCTGGCTCTCCATTCTCTGGGCCACTTAGCTGCCCCCTCAGCTATCTATTGATATCTTCTAAGACTTAACCTAGTGCTTTGTGCACAAGTAGGGACTTGATTGTTTGCTGAATGATGACTGCTGATCACTGACTTCATATGGCAAGTTTATTCTAACTGTTGTATTAATGGGGATCAAATCTTTTTTTCTTTCATATTACCAATCTAGGGGACAAGCAATGGAATGAGATTTGGGGTTAAATAACATAGGCAGCACCTCTGATTTCTGCTACTATTTTAAGATAAGCCTGTGGATGCTTCAGAGATACCTTTACCTTCTGGACCACTTCAGTGTGGAAGGATTCAGGGAGCATTTTCCCCTGGCATTGTCTTCACAATGATGTTTGCTGCTCTGTTGTGAAAGCTGTTGAATTCCCCAACTCTTGATTCTTGGCTATGGTGTGTGACTTGGCAAAAATGAGTGGTTTGCTTTCCAGACCAAAAGAAAAAAAATCCCATAAAAAATGGACATTTCACTGAAAAACAATGCAACAAGTTAGAAAAAGCTGCCTAGTGTTTTGCATTTGGTTTAGTTGGGTTCTTTCATATTCAGCCTATGAAATAGTTAAATATGTTTCACATTTATATTAGGAACTTGAATTACATTTGAGTGAGTCGCTGAAATAAGCTATCAATATTACATCTGCCAGAGAAGAGAAAACTACATATATGGATGAGTATAATACTTGCATGGGGCCTCAGATGTGCAATACTCCAGAGAAGGTCATAAATCCAGGTGACATCTCGGGCTGCATTTTACATCTCGATCTCCGAGTTCTGAAGGATATGTAAAATCTCAGGAAGGCAGGGAGTGCATTGACTACACGTCTGGGGGAAGGAAGGATGCCCTGTTTATTCTTTGAAAGTTCATCTTGTTTTTGTGAAGGTGGGTGCTGATTCCCAGGTATGTGAAGGCAGGATGTGAATAAGTCATGAGTATGGCTGAAATGTCTGTCTCTCTCTCTTTTGGAACCAGATCATCTCTTGAGCAGAGGCTTAAGCTGTTTTACGGATGGCTCACTATCTCTTTCAGCATGAGCGTGAAGAGCATTTTTTCTTGGCCAGATCCTAGAGCTGGAACTTTGCTGTGGATGAATGGGACATAGAGCCATTAGTGACAAATGCCAAGATTTCCGAGATAGGAATCCAGTCTTTTGGAAGGACAAGTGACAGGGCATTTCTCACATTGCAGAGGGTATGCACACAACTGACACTGATGGGGAAAAATTCACGAGATAACATTTATTTGGCTGGACCTCTAAAAAAGGCAGATGGCAAATCTTGGGGAAAAGGGCAGAAATACTAAGAAAAGAGAGGAATAATACAGTGCCTAGATTTCTTCTTGTTTATCATTCAAAATGATTTCTTTTGAGATAATTTATTTTCATCAGATAAGTTCACTGCAAAGCTGGGTATAGGCAAAGACACAAAAAACTCATTGGACAGTAGGAATCAGGAATAAGAAATGAAGAGATGCCAAAGGCATATGAAGCACATACATAGCACCCTTGTGGCTTTCTTGCACGATCCTGGGCATCTGGTAGGTGCTTAATAAATATTTGCTGATTGATTGAGTTGGGCAAAGAATTGTAAGGCATTAGAAATAATGAGCACCAAACAGTATCCCAAATAAAAAATGTATTTAAGACTGTGGTGTCACAAAAAGTGTTGGAACTGGAGTCAGGAAGACCTTGCTTTGAACAGCAATATTAACACCATTAATTGAAGTGTGACTACGGCAAAATCCTCCAACATTTTGAATCTCATTACTCTTATTGGAAAAATGGTAATACCTTGAATAATTATTTCATAGATTTTCGTTTCTTTCTTCGAGATGTCTGGTATACAGTAAGGGATAGAGGTAGGGATTCGATTTAATTTGGGATTCCATTGCCATAGAGTACTGACAGTTGAGAAAACTCTCTTCACCAATGCAGGTTAACACTTTCTCAAAAACTTAGTCTTAAAGAGTTGCCTCGAGCTCTGAGAGAGGTTAAGTAACTTGCCTCTAGTCACACAGTTAGTATATGCCAGAGGTAGCACTTGAACTCAGGTTCTTATGGTTCCAAGGCTAGTTATATTGCTATAAGCATTGAAAAGAGTCCTGGCAATTTGTAATTGCCTTCCTTCAGTCATTTTTCAGTCATGTCCAATTCTTTGTGATCCCATTTGGGGTTTTCTTGGCAAAGATACTGGAGTAGTTTGCCATTTCTTTCTCTAGCTCACTTTACAGTTGAGGAACTAAGTCAAACAGGGTTAAGTGACTTGCCCAGGGACATACAACTAGGAAATGTCTGAGGCCAAACTTGAATTCATGATGAGTCTTCCTGACTACAGACCTAGCACTATGTCCACTGAACCACCAGCTGCCCAAATTGGCACCTAGTTTGAGCTTCATAAATGTTTGATTATGGATGGATTAAAGCCTCAGATAAGACCAAGGCTATATAAATGTCATGTATTGTAATTAAAACACAATTTTACTTTTTAATAGAGTCATTCCCCATTAGCTAGCTGATTACAAATCATTTTTAGGGGCGAAGGGGGGACACACTTGAGATTTCATTGATGTCCAGTGAGGAAGTTCCTTTTAACAAAGCAGGTCAACTACTGTTCTCATAGTGAGGTTGTGATTTGCCTAGGGGTAACATAGTCAGCATGAGGTAGAGGCAAGACTTGAACCCAGATCTTCCTGGCTTCAAGGCCAGCTCATCCACCATTCCATGCTGCCTCATTATGTTATACCCTTATAATATCTTCTACTGGTCGATTCTAGGATTTCTTAATTATTTTTTGGGGTAGGAAAGGGATATTGACCCCTTTTCTAATAATGTTTTTAAATAATGGAAGGAAATGTGAAATTCCAGGAAGTTAGTGAATGTTTTTCCCTTCTAAGCAGTTGAACCCTGCTGAAATCTCCCCATTGATCTCTTGGGGGTCCATGATCTCTGGGTTAAGGACCCTTGATTTAGACCAGTGGTTCCCAAACTTTTCTGGCCTACCGCCCCCTTTCCAGAAAAAATATTACTTAGCACCCCATAGAAATTAATTTTTAAAAAAATTTAATAGCAATTAATAGGAAAGATAAATGCATCTGTGGCTATCACTGTCTCCCTGTATTGCTGCAGCACCCACCAGGGGGCGGTGGTGCCCACTTTGGGAATCACTGATTTAGACCATTAACCCTTTCAAAGGACCTCATTGTTTTCTCATTTTTGTCTTGTAATGCTTCTGTAAAGTAAGACTGGTAATGTCTAATAGCAGAATGGCTCTTACCCCACTTTGTCATTGACCTAGCTCCATCTTGATTAAACTTGAATCCATGGTAATTAAGAAAACAGAATGGTTCTCAGGAATACCTAAAGGAAAATACTTCAGACTACTTTGAACCTCAGAAAATGCTTCGAAAGAACCAAATAAAAGTCGCTTTATGAAGTTCCATTCAACACATTACTTTTCTCTGGCATGCAACCTAAGGTGATATGTAGAGAGCTGTGAATTTGGCCAGTTAAGTTCACACATCATTAACTATGTAATTTACTTCCTTGTAAATGACTCAGAAGGGGGAAAAAGTTGACTCCAAATTTTTTTATTACATCATTCTTTCTCATATTTGAGGCTGACACAGATGACCAGCAATCATTTTTATTTTCCTATTGACTGCTGGTTGAGATTCTCTGTAGAATGCCAGTTTGGTCAGCTACTTTTGAATCTCCAAATGCCTCAGCTGAACTTTCCCCACTTGCAAACTTCTGAGAATTTAGCAATTAATCCTGAGTTCTATTTTAGAACTAATCAGACGCAGCCTTTCTGATTTCAAATTCAGGTGCAAAGCCAAAGCGAAGATCTCTTCAAGCAGTTTGAATTTCAGTGAAAATGTTTCACAGGGGTCTAATTATAAGAAGACTTTTTTTTTCTCCCCATTGTACTTCGTCGTTTCCTTCCAGTCCTAAGAAACGGCCACACACATTTTGAACACAATAGTAATTATACACAAAGGGGCTCAAAAGTGGTTTTATACTAAAACTAATTCTAGGAACTGTAGGGAAAACTTGATCTCAGAAGAAATTGGATATTTGAAAGGAAAAAACAGAAAAGCTTTCTTCCCCCCAATGTGACATGACAATGAAAAACTGTATGCCAGGGACACAACGGCATCTCTTCAAGTTTCTTTGTCTCTCTAAAGCTATTGTGAATGTCTAGGATGGAGTCTCACTAAGATTTTGTCAACATAGATGGGCAGTTAGCTGGATTGAGAGTTGGAAGGGGACCTGAGTTGGAGGATGTCACTTGGTTTAACCTTTTCATTTTACAGATGAGATAACTGAGGCTCAGAGAAAGGAGGCAAGTGCCCACGGTCCTAGAAATGTAATGATCAGATTCAGGATTTGAACCTGAGATCTTTGTGGAATCTAGTAGTATTTTGAAGTGCAAACCACATATAATGTAGATATAGGGTAGAAGGTTCTTTACAACAAAGTCAAGTGTTTTTAGATAAAAATGTCATTAAAGGGAGCATCTAGGTAACTCAGTCTTGGGTTCAAATATGGCCTTAGACCAGACTCTTTCCATTTGTGTGACCCTGAAAAAGTCATTCCATACTGCTCTTCTGCCTTGGACCAGTACATATTATTGATTCTAAAATGGAAGGTATGGGTTTAAAGTATATGAGAAGGGCAACTAGGTAGCAGAGTCAATAGAATTCCATGCTTGGAGTTGGGTGAACCTGGTTTCAAATCTGACTAATTGTCACTTCCTAGCTGTGTGATGATGGGCAAGTCTCTTGATCCCAATTGTCTACCCCTTACTAGCCTTCTGCTTTGGAATCAATACATAGGATTGATTCTAAGATGGTATGAAGATAAAAAAATATCATTAAGAAAATATTTATTTCAAGCTCTTGGGTTCTGTGGCACTAGACAGGCAGCCAGAGGCCAAGGAAAGAGCCTTGGATGAGCCATCAGAAGATTTGGTCCCTTCATTTACCAGTTATGTGCATGGAAGAGGTCACCCAACCTCTCTAGAGCAGTTCCTTACTTGCTAACTAGCTTTCTTGAAAACCTTTTATAGTTATTGTAACAAAAGCAGGTATGGGATAGTTCTGTTCAAATGTGAACACATTCCACTAGTCATGATGGGTTTTGGATTTTGGGACTAAATTTCAATCTATTTTCTTGTTAATCTTCAGAACCTCCTGGGACTCTGAAATGCTAAAGGGAAAGGAGACGAGGGAAGAGATATGATCATTCCTTCTGCCCTATGTTGAAACAAATCACTGAAGAAGATTTGAGTACTTCAAGTCCGATTCAAGTTCTTCGATGGAGACAGGGAGTGATTCTTAGTATCTGATAGACTCTGACCCTATGGAAATATCTCCAGCCTAGTTGGTAGAACTATCTCTTTTAGGGTGTTAAAGATTTTTTGATTTATTAGTTGGTTAACCAAAAATATTTTCACTTTCCCATTTTCTTAAAATCAGTTGCCATCTTTTGTGTATGTGGATAGCTTTGAATTTAGATATGGCTTTAGAATCCTTTTTTCCTTCCCTTCCTTTTCCTTTCATTTAAACTTATATTAAACTAAGACTCACTGTTCTCAAAGCCCTAGAAATGCAGACAGGACATAGGTAGCTATTTGCATAACATAAAATTTACTTAATTAATACAACTATAAGTGCTTTTTTACTATTTAAAAGGGTAATATTAAATTTGGTTTTATAATGTTTATCACAACTAATGAGAAAGAATAAACATAAAAAAACACCCCATTTTTTTATTGTAAATGCAAATCCTGGGATTATATAACAAAACCAGAAAAGCCTATTTTAGTGCATAATCCACAAAACACAGTTTTTAGGCAGTGATAAATATATATGAAAAACTACTTTCACATTTCTATGATACTTCAAATGAAAATTAATCCAACTTTGACAGGAATATGAAACTATTCATGCTTTAATTATTAGAAATACCTGAAGATAACCCAATTAAAAGTCAGTTTCTTTGTTAAAAAGAAATCTATGAAAGCAAAGAAAGTACTTATCTAAAATCTAATGATAGTTGAAGTTTATAAATAGAAGAGAAAATCATAAATCCATTAATTAAAATCACAGGCAAGTTTAGGTTCAGTTAAAAAATTGTCTTTAATAAATGGAAACAATAAAATTTATATTTATTTTAATAACATTAATTATATTAAATTATATTGCTTTTGTACTTGTCCCTTCTCTCTTGTACATTGTTTCATTAATATAATATATATGTATATATAATGATATATAATAAACAACCAATTGTGAAAACTGGGAAATGGACAAAAATTTAAAAAGTTGATTCTACTGCCATTCTTTCATTTCTTCAAGTCTCATGGAGTCATTAACTTCTATTTGCTTAACTCTAAATTTTAAGTAAATATTTATTTTGTGCCTCCTTTTCCTTTCTACTTTTTTAAGAAGTTGTTTTCTTCAGTGGATTTTTGTGTATCTTTTCTCATTTTTTTTGGTGCTTTCTTTATCAAGCTGATTACTCTTTTTTCATGATCTACAATCACTCTTATTTCCTTTCCTAATTTTTCTCTACCTCTCTGATTTCAAAAATCTTTTTTTGAGCTCTTTCAGGAATTCTTTTTGAGTCTAATACCAAAATACAATTTTCTTTGAGGGTAGCATATAGACATTTTGACATTGTCTTCCTCTGAGTTTGTGTTTTGTTCATCTTTGTCACCATAGTGACTTTATATGGTCAGTTTCCTTTTATGGTGTTTGCTCATTTTTCTAGCCTATTTCTTTTTTATTTTCTTTTATTTTTAAATAACCCTTACCTTCTGTCTTAGAATCAATACCAAGTATTGGTTCCAAGGCAGAAGAGTGCTAAGGGCTAGACAATGGGGGTTAAGTGACTTGCCTGGGGTCACACAGCTAGGAAGCACCTGAGACCAAATTTGAACCCAGGACTTCCTATCTCTGGGCCTGGTTCTCAATACACTCAGCCACCCAGCATCCCTCTCTAGCCTATTTCTTGAATTTAACTTTCATGTTAAAGTTTGGTTCCGCTCCTGGGGTGGAGGTGACACTGTGCCAAAATTCAGGTTTTTACGTAACTGTTTTCAGAGCTAATTCTAGAGATCTATACATTTTCAGTTCTTCCAAGATGGTATGATCTAAGGAGGGGTATGGTCATGCTTTCCTGGCTTATGCTCTGGTCTGCGAGTCTCCATAAACAGACTTTTTTACCCTGGAACTATGATCAGGGATCCAGTTTCCCTGTGGCTATGAGCTCTAAGGGGCAAATGCTCTTCTTTGCCTTGGAACTGAAACTTGGATTGCAACCTGGATTGATCCCTGCATGAGCAATGTGAATTCTGAACCCAGTACTAGCAAAGTGCCCCAGTAATCTCCTTCTGAACAATAGTCCAGCCCCCTCATCATTAATTGTCTCCATGCTCTAGAAGTTGCTGTTGCTAATTTACTCCCCCAAGGTCATCACTGGTTTGCTGGAACACTGGCTATGCTGGATTGTGCTCCACCCTCACCCTAGTGAGCCCTTGCCTGTTGTTCTCATGAATTGCATTGGGATAGAAAATTGTTTCACCCAATCCTTTTGTTGATTCTGTCTCTCCAGAATTTGCTTTGAAATTTTAGAGTTGTTTTGAGGGGAATTTGAGAGAACTTGGGCAAGTTCTTGCCTTCACTCCACCATCTTTGCTATACCTTCCCATTTTCATTCTTAGGGAAATAAAACCAATTTAAAATAGTTGCCATAATGGGAAGTCCAAAACAGCCCATAAACTATGTCATCCAGCATATATTTGTTCTCCTTGTCTAGAAGAAAAGCAGAAGAATCAAGGGCAATAGTAGTTTCAGTTATAAATCAGATGTAAAATGTTATATTAAAGAATGAAAAATATTGTCTCACAATAGTGTTTATCTCCAATTTGGATAATTTGATGTTAAATGTTTAACTCTGGCTAAGAATGTCTCCATATTTTTACATTCATTTCATTCTTCTGCTATATAGGTATATCTAAAATCTGTATTCCTTATTATAGTATTTTCCTCCAGTATGGACCTTAGGGTATGGAAGAAACTATGATGGAATTGACTGATGTCTTTTCCATCTTCCTTTATATTTTTTGGGGGGTTCTTTAGTATAAAAGATCTAGAATTCTGTCATTTGTAAGTTTTTGTTAAAGGCTTTCTCACATTCATTACCTTTACCACATCACAGTGATAATTACTGTCATTTAAATGGTGCTTTAATGGTTGCAGAGAACTTTGCATTTATTATGTCTTGGGCTTTTTATCCTTTATGAATTACCAGCATTTTCAAAAAGGCCAACTTACAGTGAAGACTTTTTAAATGTCCCGAATTTATAGGGTTTTTGTCAAATAAGGAGTTTTTGAGAATGAAAAACTGATTGAGCTATGAGCAAAGGCATTTCCATGTGTATCACATGTAGATTTACCCCCCCCCCCCCAATGTAAACTCTTTTGTGTTCAGGAAAGGATGAGTTATCACTGAAGGCTTTCTCAGAGTCTTTACATTTACATCCCTTCTCTCTACTGTGAATTTGCTTATATTGAATAATGGCGGAGGTCTACCTAAAGGCGTTTCCATATGTATTACTTTAATACACTTCCTCTTTCAGGTTTGGATTCTCTGATGTTTAATTAGTTCTGAATTCTGACTGAAGCATTTGCCACATCTATCACATTGATGAGGCCTCTTACCTATAGGATCTCTAAGTCATATGGAAGGGTTTGTACATATTTTAAATTAAAAATTCATTGTATTCTTGGTATCTCTTCCTTTCCATAGTTTGTCCTCTGGGGAGTTTCCCTGATGTCTCTATATCCTGATCTCCAATAGGTAGTCTTCTCAAAATTCGGGCCCTTGGGAATCATCTCCCAGGAGCCTTTCCAATGCTGTTTCTTGTGATTTCTTTTCATCAGAAAAATCTTGTATTGAAATGAGTTCTTATTCCCCTAATCTTGAAAGCTTGTGACAAGGGTTCTTCAGCTCTCAGAAGTTTGCAGCAATAAGAAATAGGCAAAAAAAAGAATCTGAGTGGCCAACCTTTGGTTACTTGTATTCTTCTTTGGGATCTTCTTTTTCCCCCTTTTTTAGTGCTCCTTTACTGTCTCTTTAAGTGTCCTGCAGTGGGACAGATCAACGAGGGCAGTTTCTGGGGACATCCAACTATCTTATTTGTGTTCTGTCCTTCTTAAAGGGGTCCCTTACTTTCCAAAATCCAGGGACAGGATTTACCCTCTATCCTGATAACCATGAATTTAGCCATTCTTATTAATCAGACCCCTTATAACGGTATATGAAAATTTTGAGGGTATCCTTAATCAAAACATGAAAAGAGAAGAGGTAGCACTTTATAGATAAGTAGAGCAGAACATGTCTTCCCGGTTTGATTGAGGGACATAGAAAATGTAAGATCCTACTGTTTCTATTGCATTGTCAGTTGAGAAAATACAGTGAGTAAAATATAATTTTTAATTATACATGTGTACATACATATATGTGCATGCCCTGGGTAGTCACTTCAGATAAGTTATAATATTGGTAGTAATAATAGCTAATATTTATATAGTACAAAGTATATCATTTTTAATTAACATTTTTTACATATTTATATAATTGTTGATAATCTTTTTCTGATATTTTGTGACCTATGTTTTTTTCCTTCTCTCCCACCATTTCCCTCTCCCCAAGATGTTGTAGATTGTACATGTGTTATCATACAGGACATATTTCCATGTTCATTATGTTTGAAAGAAGATATATCACTTAAAGTAGAGAAAAAATCATGAAGGAAATAAGGTGAAGAATGGTGTGTTTCAATCTGCATTTATACTTTGTCAGTTCCTTTTCTGGAGGGAGATAGCCTTTTTTTGTCATAAGTCCCTTGCAGTTGTCTTGGATCCTTGCATTTCTGAAAATCCAGTCATTCACAGTTGATCACATTATTGATGCTACTGTGTATAATGTTTTCCTGGTTCTGCTCACTTAGACAGAAGAGCAGTAAGGGTGAGGCAATGGGGACTAAGTGACTAGCCTAGGGTCACACAGCTTAGAAGTATCCAATGCCAGATTTGAACCCAAGCTCTTCCAACTTCAGGCCTGGTGTTCCATCCATTTTACAAAATAATTGCCATTCAAGAACTTTTTAAAAGCGTTTAGGACCCTGGACATTTGTAAATTTATTTGTATATGAATCAGTTATTTTGGCACAGTGGTTAAGAGCACTGAGCCTGCAGTCAAGAACACCTGAGTTCAAATCTGACCTCAGCTAGTGCCAATTTTGTTTTAATTTCAAAAAAGTTTTATTCTCAAAAGAGCACCCATATGTGAATAGGAACAAAAAAAACTGACACCACCACCACCACCACCAAATCCCAGAAAACAATTAAGCAAATAGTACAGCTGTTTTGAAGAATACAAAGACAAAACAGAAATATTCCTTGCCCTCAAGCAGTACATTTCTACTGGATAAAATGTGTTTGCAAATGATCTACATGTAACTACACATCTGTTACTTATTGAATATTAAGAGAAGCAAAGCCATCGATATAACTGAGGCATATAGTATCCATGCTATTTAAATAAATTTGTCTTCTTTTTAATAGTTAGCAACCTGCACACTTACTTAGTTCTATTTTCTTATTCTTCCTCTTTTACATCTTCCCAAGATGTTTTTCTCTAGCTTTTGCATTTGTCATTCCCTAGGGCAAAATGACACTTTATGGCATTAATATGGTACCTTCACAGTTTATTTGAATATATCCCAATTCCTCATTTTCAGATTTTCTGTTGTTCCTGGTATCCCACCTGTGAATATTCTGCAGTGACCACAATGGGACCTATTATATTCTTTACAATTTCCGTTCAGTTATAAGATGGTCAAGATGTGGTTCATCATCAAAAGGCTTCTTGTTCCCTTGCAAAGCCCTCATTGAGGATGACTTCAATTTACATATAAATGACTCTTATCAAAGTTTTGTGTAGATAGGAGAGAAGGCACATAGTTTGGTAGTTCTTGATTTTCTCTTGGTCATTTTTTCTGGGAATCAGTGAGGTCAGAGATTATTTCCATGTCTTTTGTTTCATTCCCTCCTTTGATTACCTTGTAAATCTGTTCCCACAATGCACTCCCAATTATATTGTTTCCAGAACAAATCTCTATATAATGTGACTACTTTTTAATAGCTTTGTTCTTTTTTTTTTTTTTTTTTGTCCTCAGTAAGTACCTTAGGAACTATGATGTTAGATTCCAAGTGTGGTGGTTCTACTATCATTGTTGAAGAAAACAGTTAAATAATTAAAAATTTTTTCCCTTATTTTTTGCTTATAGTCCTCTTTTCATTTTCATCTTTGTCTATGCAATGAATTTGCTAAAAATTTTCTGCCCAAGCTGCCCTTGTTGATATATCCCACTGCAGGACACTCTTAAAGAGACAGTAAAAGAGCACTAAGAAAGGGGAAAAAAGGAGATCCCAAAGAAGAATACAAATAACCAATTCCAAATAAAAGAAATTAATTTTAAAAATTCAACTCCTTAATTTCTATTAAATTTCTTATATTGAATATCTTGCTGTTTTATTTAGACATTTTTTACTCTCTCCTGTTCCTTTCATCTTTATGAAAAAATACTGCTCATAATTGTTTAGTATCCTTCTTTTGGGCAGCTAGCTGGTACAGTGGTAGATGAAGCATCTAGCCTGGAGTCAGGAAGACCTGTGTTCAAATCTGACCTCAGACTAAACGATGATAAGGAAATCGATAGCAAGTCATCGGGAATTATTCTGGCACTGAATAGTACATAGTTAACCTAGTTCTATGCCAGGTTAATACTGAAGAGTTTACCTTCATAACATCTCTTGTATATGCCCCCTTCTCTCTTTTGTTACTTCTTCCACCTTGATAGCAGACCTCATTATCCTGTAACTGGACTATTACAATAACCTGCTGGTGGGTCTCTCTGCCTCAAATCTCTCCCTATTCTCCATCCTCCACTCATCTGCCAAGTTAATCTTCTTAAAGTGCATATTTGATCATGTCACCTGCCTCCCATTTAATAAATTCTGGTAGCTCCCTATAATTTTCAGGGTCAAGTATAAAATCTTGTTTGGCATTCAACATCTTTTACAATCTGGTCCCCTCCACGTACTCTGAAATTCAACGACACTGGCCTCCTTGCTGTTCTTCTAAAGAGACACTCTGTCTCCTAACTCTGAGCCTTTCCATTGGCTGTATACCCCATGCCTAGAATTCTTTTCTCCCCTCCTTTCAGCTGCCTCATTTAGTTTCCTTCTAGTTTCCTTCCTCACTAGTTTCCTTCTAGTACCAGCTAATAATACATCTTCAATGAGAAACCTTTTCTGATCCCCCTTAGGACTGATGTCTTCCATCTATTGAATGTATGCATGTAGGTCTATCTATTTATCTATCTATCTATCTATCTATCATCTGTCTGTCTGTCTGTCTATCTAGTTTATGTGTAGTTGCTTGCACATTGTCTCCTCCTTTGACTAGGAGGTTCTTGAGAAGAAGGACTGTCCTTTGCTTTTCTTTGTATTGCCAACACTTACTTAGCACAGTGCCTGGCATGTTACTATGTACATTCATACAGTTAATAATTACTTATTGACTGAATGACATGACTATCACTCAGTCTTCTTGGTGATGACAATACCTGTCCCTGGCCCAGATGTTACATTTATCTACAGAACTAATCAACAGAAACTTAGAAATGAGTTTAGCATAAAATGACTAAAAAACAAAAAGAAAATCAACAAAAACCTTACTAGTAATTGAATCCTGTAGACTTTTAATATTTTCTTCCCACCCCACCGTGCCCCACAGGCACACTCATCAAAGCTTTACTTTTTTTGAACTAGTCACTACTGGGTAATGATACCTGAACAACTCAGATGCAATTATTTCATTGATAGTTGATATATGGGCCACATTTCACAATGCCAAGCTCTTGCCTGCAAAAGTATGTCAGAAGTGTTATCAAGGATAGTTGAGTCAGAAAACCCTGTCTTTGATCCTAACTGTTATTTTCTCCTTGGTACTTGAAAAAGAAACCCAATCCATCTGAGCCTCAATTACTTCATCTGTAAAATGAAAGGAGTTGCAGTAGATGGTTTCTATGGTAATTTATAGCTCTTAACCCTCTGATCCCATGTAGGACTGGAAAGAGCCAATCACAAGAATGTGAGATGGAGAGCTTAAGTGATACCTTGGTAACCAAAAAATACTAAAATAATGGAGAAAACGTTTTTCATTGTTTTCTGCAAATTCTCTATGTAACCTGGGATACAAGATAAGAAAGTATGGAGAAGACTGGGTTTGCAGTGGTGGAGAAAAATATCCAAAGAAATAAAATCAAGTAATCGCATCAACCAAAAATACCTACACTGTCTCCTCACCAAGACCATATGTTCAAGGACAAAGATCATGTCACATCATTCTTCTGGCTCTCCTCTGGAGTCTAAATAGTGCTGAACACATGGTAGACACTCCATATATGAGCAAAAGTGACAAGGTTGCTTTTTCTGAGGAGCTGGTGTTATGTAGAGCCCACAAAGCAGACAGGAGCAAAGTAAACAGGGACCATCATTTTGGGAGCTCCATCTGCAGGCTATTCCAGAGGCACCATCCATCTTCTTCATACACAGAGTTTCATAGCACTAATCCATGACATATCCATGGCAATCTTTTCACTTGTCATCATTAATTCCCTTCATCATAAATGAAAGGAATAGCCTCAATTGCCTTTTTCTGGACAATAAATTTTCTGCATGATTACATGTAAACTGATCCATCTCAAGTGTATGCCACAAAAGAATGAGTTTGGGGTCGGTTTCCTAAAATATGCTCTTATGTACCTTGTCAGTGTAGGAAATGGGAAAGCAATCTTCCCTAGCCTCCTACCTTTATAAATAGAAACATGTCCTCCATAATTCCCTTAGTAACTCAAAGAAAAATGTAGCCAGCAGCTGCACTGGCAAATCCAGGTCCACAGAGGTATGTGAAAGGTTCAGAGGGTGCTTCAAATGACTTCAGAGGGATGTTCCTATTTCTGCAGAGACCATATATGCTTTTAGAGGAAGTCTGTGCACTTAGTAAACATCTCTATCTGCTGCCAAGGAGGTTATAAAGACAGGTTATTGTGGCTTCACTTACATTCCCACCAAACCTCAAAATGTTCACAATTGTGACATGAACAGAATAGAAATATTCTATTTACCAACCTCAGCCACCATTCTGGGAAAACTGTGGATCAGGGCAAAGCCAGGATATCTGTAGATGTGAATTATAGTTAGAACTTGGCAAATGAATTTATAATGATATATTTTACTGGAACTTTCAGGGTATCATAGCACTTAATGAATCTGAGCTTCCCTAAACTGTAAGACTGAGGATGAGGTGGCATGAAAGAATCAATGGGAGGAGAATTATTGAATGGACCACTATAAAGGTCACTTGGAATTCAATTTCACGTAACAAGCATTTGTTAAATGTAAGCTTTGTACCGGGCATTCTCCTAGGTGCTGGGAGTAAAAAGACAGGCATTACAATACTCCCTGCTACCTACTCCTCTCCTTTGTAGAGGTGGGGGGTTATGGGCATGGAGCACTGCATATAATGTATAACTTTTTCTTATTTAAAAAATAAATCTTTTGTTTTGTTATCACCTACATTTCTATTTTTATATCTCCTGCTTCCCTTCCAAGAAAGCTATCCCCTATAACAAAGAACGTTTTTAAAGAAAAAGAAACCGAAGAAGAGTTTCAAGAGAATCATCAAAATCAATAATAATATTTTAAAAGTATGAAAATAAATAAAATGTTCAATAGTGCAGGTATTTGGTTCTGTTTTTGAAAAGGAGAAGAGGAGGGAAATGTCTTTGTTTTATGATCATGTTTGTTCTTTGCAAGTCTTTAACATTTACTTTCAATTTTTTAATACTTTATGTTTTGTTCTTTACATTAAAATGTAGTCATTTTGCATTTTTAAGATAAAGATTAGACTTAATAAAGCAATTATGAAGTCCTAATGATGTTTCAGTCACTGGGCAGCCAGGAGGCAGAGATGAGAAAGGAGAACATTTATCAGTCAATGAAATGTATAAATTTAGGAGAATATAATATCATGTCTTTAAGCTTTTGAAATACAGAGACATGCAAAAAAGATAGACAGTTCTTCCTCTTAGTCCTTATTCTCCTTGACCTCACTATAGGCTTTGATCCTGTTGATCAGACTTTCTCCCCGATACTCTCTCCTCTCCAGGTTTTTGTAACACTATCCTATTTCTCCTATTTGACTCTATCTTCTCAGTCTGTTATACTAGATTTCCCCCCATCTCATGTCTCCTCAGAGCTCTGTCCTGAGCCTTTTTTTCTTCTTTCTCTATGCTACTTCACTTGGTGTTCTCATCAGGTTCCAGGGATTTAATTATCTTCTCTATTCTGATGATCCTAAATCGACTTATCTGTCCCTAACCTATCTTCTTTTCAGTTATTTCACATCTCCAGCTGCCTATTGGACATCTCAAGCTAGTTGTCTCATTGACAACTTAAAATCAGTACATACATCTCAAACTCTACTAATTAGTTTTCCCCTCAAACCCTCCTTTCTTCTTAACTCCTTAGCATAGTTGGGCTAGTTGAGGGCATTACCGTCCTTCCAGCCACTTAGGCTTGAAAGCTAGGTCTCAGCATTGATTCATTCTCTTTCACTTTTCACTCCCATTTAATCTACTAAGTCCTGTCAATTCTATCTATTTAACAACTCTCTTCTGATACAGCCATACCCTGGTGTAGTCTCTCATCACCTTTTATCTGAACTATAGAAATAATTTTCTGGTTGGTCTTTTTCCCTCTCAAATCTCTCTCCAATCCATCCCATCTCCTACTTAGCTATTAGAGTGAACTTCTTAAAGGGCAGATCTGACCATGTCGCATACTTTCCACTGTATATCCGTTCAGTAGACTCTGGTGGGTTCCCTACTACCTCCAAGATGAAATTTAAAATGCTCGGTTTGGCTTTAGAATCCCTTTCTTAACTTTTCAGTTTTTTATCCTTTTTCCATCACACCCATGGTCCATCATTCATTCGTTTCCTTGTTGATGTACAGCCATTTTCCCATTTTTTTGTCTGATTCTTTGTGACCCCATTTGGAGTTAGATATTGGAGTGGTTTGTCATTTCCTTCTCCAGCTCATTTTTTCAGATGAAGAAATTGAGGCACACAGAGTTAAGTGACTTGCTCAGGGTCGAATAGCTAGAAGTAATTGAGGCCAGATTTGAACTCAGGGAAATGAGCCTTCCTGACTCCAGGCCTGTCACTCTATCCACTATTCTATCTAGTTCTGATTAGAAAAGGGATAGAGGAGGGCGGCTAGGTGGCTTAAGAGACTGATCCAGGGCTAGAGATGGGAGGTTCAGGATTCAAATTTGATCACAGATACGTTCTAGCTTTGTGACCCTGGACAAGTCACTTAACCCCCATTGTCTAGCCCTTACCACTCTTCTGCCTTGTAGCCAATACACAGTATTGATTCTAAGATGAAAGGAAAGGATTTAAAGAAAAAAAAAACCATCACGGATATAATGGCAGGTAACGTGAGTTCTGATTATGAATTCCATGATCCTAAGATTGTGACAATTATAACAAATCTTGATTAGGATCACAGTAGCTACCATTATTTCAATACCAAGAATTTACCTATCTTTGGAAGACCATTAAAAGAACTGATACAAAATGGCTAATTGTACCCATCCAGTAGGAAAGGGAAGCCAAGATATTGTCAAAATTGTCTTCGTTCTTTGGTGCAAGTAGCTAGATTAGATTTTGTTTAGAGGATGGATTCTTAATTTGTGTGTGAGTGTCATTGACCCTCTGACAATCTAGCTGGTTGATATCAACCATCTGACATACTTGCTTCTGGAAACATCCAGCATGTACCCCTTCTCAAATAATATTTTTAAAAGCATAAATTAAAATATGTAGAATTTTACAAGAGAACCCAAATATATTGATGTATTGCTGTTAAAATATATTTTAAAATAAAATTTGTGGATGCTAGGTTAAGGACTTGTGGAATAGACAGCTTTTTTTTTGCCTGCCCACTTCTTCCTGACAATGGCACTTTATTTTATTTTTTTTTATTTGACTTTGAAACAGCAGGCCTGACCCTATTAGTTCTTAAAATAATTTATTCTCTTACTCGGAATGTTAAAACAATCCCTAAGCTTTTGCTACTCTGGTCTAATATATTTGATAAGAAGATTTGGGAGGTGAAAAGTGACTTAGTGCTAGAGATAGAAAAATGTATTTCTTAGAACCTCAGAGATAGAAGAAATATTGGTCACCATAGCATCCTATCTGTACCAAAAGAGTATCCTTTCTAGAACCTCCCTAACATGTGATCTTCTAACTTTTCCTTAAAGTCTTTGTGTGTGTGTGTGTGTGTGTGTGTGTGTGTGTGTGTGTGTGTTGTTTGGGTGGGGAAGACTTTTTTTTTCTACTTCTCACATCAATCTATTCAAGATATGTTTAGCTCCAATCTTTCAAAAGATTTTCTTTATATGATGCCTAGGTTTTCCTTTTCCAACTTTTATCCTAGGCTTTCCCTCAGTGGTCTAGGAGCACAAATATTATCTATTTTCTGGCCCTTCTGCCTGAGACACTTAGTATAGGTAAATCATTTATCTCTCTGGGCTTCAGTTTTTCATTTGTAAAAGGCTCAATCTAGAATCAATCCATCATTAAGCATTTTAAGTGTTTACTATGTGGTAGGAGCTATACTAAGTGCTAGAGACACAAAAAAATGGAAAAACACAATCCCTGGGGCATATAGGTGGTCCAAGATCTGGAGCCAGATCTGGAAATGGGAAATCCTGGGTTCATATCTGGACTCAAACACTTTCTAGTTGTATGACCCTGGGAAAATCACTTAACCTCCATTGCCTAGTCCTTATATTCTTCTACTTTGGAACTCATTCTTAGTATTAATTCTAAGACAGAAGGTAAGGATTGACACACAAACACACACACACACACACACACACACACACACATACACCCACCAAACAATTCCTGCCCTCAAGAAGTTTACTTTGAATTGGGTGAACAATGTACGTTTATGAGCATATATATATAATATATAAAATTAGTATATATACATGATAAATGTATCTAGAAAGTAGCCTTAGAAGGAAAAGTATTCATAGGTATAGACATTGAGAATGTTCTCAGGATGTGACAAATGAGTGGAATCTTAAAGGAAATTAGAGATTCTAAATGATATGTTAGGAGGCAGAGCATTGCAGGGATGGGTGACATTAATTTAAAAGGCATTGACTCCCTTTTGGTGCTACATCTGTGATGCTATGATCCTTCAGATTCTTGAAGAGGACTAACAAGTCTTTCTCTGTCTTCTCTTTCCAGGTTAAACATCCCTATGCTTCAACGAATGCCCATATGGCTTGAAGTGGATTTTTTGATCATTCTGGTTGCCTGCCTCTTTTTGGAAACCTCATCATTATCCTTGTTAAAATGTAGCATCTTGAATATAGCTCAAATTCAGGCTCTAACTTTTGTCATTCCAAAGTCCTCTAAATAATGCCCACTTCCCTCCTTGCTTTTTCAATTCAAGTCCCTCCCATTCTCCTCCTCCTCCAGACTCTAGAAGCACAATGAGATAACCTGAATTTGAGATTTACCCCTATAACTTGCCAGTTGTGTGATTGCAACAACTTTCTTAACCTCTCTTAGCTTTCATTCTGTCATTTATAAATAGGAATAAAAATGTTTGTATTGTCTTCTTTCCTAAATTGTTGTGAGCTTAGTCCTATATTAAGCATGATATAAAGCAGTGATTTCCAAAGTGGAAGCCACTGCCCCTTTGTGGGTGCTGCAGCTATCCAGGGGAGCAGTGATGGCCACAGGTGCATTTGGGGGCAGTGAATAACTGTAAGGGGGCAGTGATAGTATGTGACAGGGGGTTCTAAGTAATATTTTTTTTTCTGGAAAGGGGGTGGTAGGCCAAAAAAGTTTGGGAACTTGATATAAAGGATCACTACTGTTATTAGGAAGATACCTAAATTTGGAAGACAGCCATAGGAAAACAAGGCAGGTATATTAGAGAAGTGACTTTTCCTTTGATAATAAATGGTTGGAGTGCCCTGTTATACCTTATGCTTGTTCCACTTTCCAGGGAGAAGATAAGACTTTTCTTTTTAAAAATTTATTTTTACTGTCATGCAAAACACACATCCATAAAGGCTTTTCTTGTGGAATCAAAATGCCATATACAAAATCTAGCTCTATATTCTCCATGTTACTTAGTAGTGTTAATATAGATACTTTCGTCTTCCAAGCATGAAGCATCTGAGTCAGGCAGTTAGGAGCTTCACTATGGGGGAATTTTCCTCACTGTTCAGAACACGTCTGTGGGATTCTAGCTGGCTGATATCAGCCTTCTGACCTACTAGCTTCTGGAAATATCCAGTACTTTCAATAAGTGTCCTCATGTCTTTTTCATTGTCTTATGAATGGCATAATTCTTGCCAGTTAACTGGAAAACAGAAGAATGCCCCCTCCTAACCTTCCCCCTTTATAGCCTTTTGCCTTGTTCATCTGTCACAATGGTGATGGCTAAATGGAGCTTGAGTTCACTCTTGGTAATTGCTATTATATATCTCTTCCTGTATGTAATTTGGCAAAGAAATCCTTTATACATGTAGAGTAACAGTGTGAACATAGTCATCCAGCTTAAGATCCTATCTTCCTCCTGTCTTGCTTCAAAGACTTTATAGTTTGCAAAGTGCTGGTTGTCCATTAGGAATTAAAAATGTTAGGCAGCACACCACAGACCTAAGGTGAGCCCACTACTTAGGATACTTTGCTATTTATTCTTTTTTCTCTCTCTGAAAGAATGTAAGTTATATCAAATGTATATAGTTGGATAGTTTTCTGTGTGATGCTTGGCAGATTATTATTGGACCTCCATTAGATCTGTCTTAATGTAATTTTAACCCAAACTGCTCTGTACATTGGGTTAATTTTAGTTACCAAGAAAGTTGCTGAAAAATCTAGCTGGGAAGTAGGCAAAACCAAGAGCACAATTTACATAATGATGACTCCAATGGGAAAGGAAAGCAATATCAAAAGATAGCAGCAACATACCTTTCTGTTCTGGATAGAGAGATGGTGAACTACAGGAGTAGAATGAGGCAGCTGCTGTCAGACATGGTCTGAAATCCTTGGCGATTTGTTTTAATTTGGAATGTTCTAACAATTATTCCATTCCTAACTCCCTCTAGCTTTCTTCTGCTTTTCATCTTTAAGCCCTTTCTTCTTTAACCTCTTTTATGTAAGTTCTAAACTTCCCTTTTCAAAACCAGTTCAACATACATCTTTTAAATGTCTTAAATGGGGCCAGACTATGGATGCAAGGATAAAATGAAAAAAAAAAAACACAGTCCCTTGCCCTCAAGGAAGTCATATTCTACCAGTTTGAAGAAGAGAATTATTTTAGTTGAGACTCTGATAAAGCCTCTTAGGTGGTTCTACAAGGAAGAATAAAAGTCTCTACACTCTCTTTCCATAATACAGATGTGAGTAGTTGAATTGGGATGCCTAGGGAACCACAGAAATATACATAGGTAGCATTGCTCAGTACCATGGACAGAACCCATAGGGAAACAACACAATTCATATAAACTTGTATTGAAGGTCCACATCCTGACACCATCTTGGGTTGCTGTTACAAATCTACATCCCACATTTAGCTGCCAAGGTATTGTGCTTAAAAGCACTTGGTTGGAATGGCATCCTCATGGGGCCCAGAAGAATGAGTACATCTGGTTTACAAGTCACTAGCGATATTGGACTGCAAACACTGCTCATTTTATATGTTGTTGGTAATTGTCTATCACTGTTTCTCCCTCCCCAGAGGTGTAATTACTGACAGATGACCCCTGAGTAGTGCATATGTTTTCCTTACACCTGCATATTTGACAGACCCCGTGCTAATGCATGGGAAGTAACTAACCTGGCTCCAGGGCACTCTGTTTACTACTGATACTTAGGAGATTAAGAAATTAGTAAGTAAGAAACCCAATCTGTAGGCTTCAGGGGCTAACATTTTCCCTATTCCCCCTACCAAACAGCAGAAATTATTCACTAAGTCAATATTTATTTTGCAGGTTTCTTTAACTATCTTGAAATCATATTTCTCCCTTGGTTTTTTTTTGTTGTTGTTGGAATTCTTTTGGAGGAAGTGTTTCCATAGGTGTGACTTTTTAACCCAAAGAAAACCTCTATGGTGATAAAAAGCAATAACTTGGAAAGAACTCGATTACCAGTAGACAGTTCCTCCTGCTAATGAAATCATCAGTGCCAAAACAAATGCCCACTGGCTTCATTTTCCTGGAGTTTCTTTAGAGACAAATGATAATTATATGGATGGGATTAAATTTGTCCACATCTAATTGTATCTGCTCCATAGGATTATAGTTTTATGCTGAAAGGGATCTTAGAGGCCATTGGGTTCAAATCTTCTCTCCATTTTACAAATGAGGAGACTGAGGCCCCAAAATTGAGACAAAATTAGAACCCAAAGCAGCTTTCTCTGTATTTTTTTCTTTACTACACAGGCAGATTCATTTATCTTTTAAAGATTATTACATTTGTAGATATGGAAGGATTAATTCTGTAGGATTCTACATCATTCTTTAGAATTTTAGAGGATTATCATCATAGTTAACATTTAAATATAACTTACTATGTACCAGGTACTTTACTAAGTGATTTAAAATTATCTTAGATGAATATCACAACAACCCTAGGATATAGGCATTATTATTTTCCCCATTTTACAGATGAGGAAACTGATTGATTCAGAGCTGGAAGGCTACAGAATATTTCATTCTCTGATATTCTGGTTAAGCTTGTAGATAATTTTGGTTTGAAGGGAAATTTTCTACTCAAACCTTGCTAATAACAGTACCTTCCTCCACTTGAATTTGCATTTATCGACCTTAATGTCTTAAAATACTAGCTTTCTGACTACCCAAATGGTATATCACTTTATTCCATCCCATCTAATCCAACAAGCATTTAAAATACCTGGTGTGCACAAAGTGCTAGGGAGGCTAGAACAAAATGAAAAGCAGCTCAAGCTTTCATGGAATTCAAATTCTGTTGGAGATGGGGCAAGACATAGCATGTATGCAGGGAAATATATAGATAAGATAATTTGAGGAGAGAGAACACTTATACCTAGAAGGACTAGGAAAGAATTCAACTATAAGATGGGACATGAAGCTAAGCCTGGAAAAAATTATAAATTTTAAGAAGTGAGGAAAGAATGTATTCCAGTCATGGGGGAGAAGGGATGAAATGCTGAGTTCTGAGAATGGTAAGTGGCCATTTCAGCTGGAACAGAGTAAATGAAAGTGAAATTAGCTTTGAAAGCAAGACTGGATCTAGCCTGTGAAGGGTATAAATTGGCAAGCTGAGAAATTTTATATGATACTAGAGACAATAGGAATTCATTGAAGGTTCTTGAGCAGTGGCATAACACGATCATACTTGTACTTCAGAAATATGATTTTGGCTACCATGTTGAGGATGGATGGGAAAGAGAAGATAGAGCTAGTCTCAGATCTGACAAGATACTTCTTCCTCCTTGGACTTCTTTAGTTTATGTGTCTTGTCTATAGTTTACCAAAGTAGCTCTTATTTCTCTGTTCATGGACATGTTTTTTCAATGATAATAACAGTAGTATTATAGTAGCTAACATAACACTTTAATGTTTGCAGAGAACATTGCATATGCTATTTCATTTGATTCTCACAGCAGCCTCATAAGGGAGATATTATGATCTCTATTTTACAGATGAGGAAACTAAGGCAGAAGGATATTAAGTGACTTTTTTTGGAGTCACACAACTACTATGTGTCCAATTCAATTCGAGCCCATATCTATTATCTGTTACCTATATCTATATCTATAACTATATCTATACCTATATCTATATTATCTATTGATTTTAAATAAAAACACCAGATATTCTTTGTATTTGGATAATGGTTAAAATGGAATTTAAGCAAGGTTTTCTTTTAAAAATAAATTTGAATGTCTTTTGTTTTGATATCACATAATTTCCAGATATTTACTACCTTCTGCCAGTCCTGCCCCTGCCTTACCAAAAAAGGAAAAAAAAAACAAGTCAAGCAACACCACTCAATTTTCATTTTATCTGACTGTCTCCACAATATTCAGTACCTCTCTTCTCTCTCTTTCTCTGCTAAAGGAAGAAAGACATGTTTTCCCTCTCTGTTCCCTGGGACAAATATTCATTATCCTAATCATTCAGAGCTTGACGCCTTTATAGTGTTCTTTTCCTTCTCCCAATTGTAGTCTCTCTCTCTTTCTCTCCTGTTTCTACTTCACTCTCTCTCAGTCTTTATAGTTCTTTCAGCATTTTTCTGAATTTCTCATATTCATAATTTCTTACTGTACACATAGTAATATACTGCTACAGTCATAGGCCACAATATGTTCAGGCATTCTTCTATCAATTGGTACCCATTTTGTTTCTGGTGTTTTACTATCATGAAGAAGGATGCTTAGAAAGTTTTGATTTACATGTGACCTGTCTTTTGGTCTTCCACCTCCTTGGGGGGTCTACATCCAGGCATGGGATTGCTGGCTTAAACAGTATGAACATTGAACTTCTTAAAGCTTTATGGTTGAAAAAGCACTGAAAATCTAGGCTCAAATCCCAGCTCTGCTGCTTGCTACCGTGTGACTTTGGGGAAATCATTTATTTTTTTATGGGACTCAGCCTCCTCTTCTGTAAAATGGGGGAGTTGAGTCAAAAGGCTTCCAATGTGTCTTTCAGTTAGAGATCTGGGGTACTGTGACCTCTGAGAATGCTTCCATCTCTAAATCCTATGAGGGTATTATGGGACACTTTTCTTATAAAATTCTATATTTAAATAGTCATTTCTTAAGACTTCTTGGGAACCTAACAGTAAAATTTTAGAAAACAGCTTATCTTCCGAAAGTGTCCCTATCTCAGCCAGAAAGCTGTGAAATGAATAATATGCGAGGAGCCTTACAGAATCAATGTTGATTAATAATCACGCATGCAGGCTCCTGTTCTCATTTTTCTTCATTGTCTCATAAAGCAGATTCCAGAGGACAGGAAAGGGAGCCTGGCTGTAATCAAATGTTCATATAGATTTATACAAATGCCTGCCTTCATGCGTGTCCCAAGAGATGGAATCTGTGACAGGCTAATCTAGCCATGAGACTAAGCTGCTGTCCTCATGCCCAGTGCCTATAAAGAATCAGATGACAGGCTTAATAACAATCTGTCAGTGAGGCCAAATGAAATGTAACATACTCTGCCCCTAATTTCCCTTCCCCTTATTTTAGGTTTCCATAGGATCTCGCTCTTTTGGGGGCAGACAGGAGGGGAAATTGTGTATTGGACTCCCCAAATCCCCAAGTTAGCAGAGATATCAGAGAGCATCAAGTCTGGCTAAGTCCTCTGTAAGAATTCTTTCCATCTATTCAATGAGTGTCTTCCTGCCTTTATGTGAGTGAGATTGGACCCACTACCTCCACCCTACTTCCATTTTACTTTTGGATAGTTTTAATTCTTAGGGACCTAAATTTGACTCTTTTTCAAATTCTTATCATTACTCTTAGTTCTGCTGTCTATGGGGTGGGTGGCTGGGAGTAAATAGTACTAGTAGAGGGAGATGAGAGATAAGCATTTATGTAGAACTTTGAAGTTTGCTAAGTGTTTTACATTAATCCTCATAGCAGCTTTCTGAGGTAGGTGCTATTATTATTATTTCCATTTTGCAGTTGAGGAAACTGAGGCAGAAAGAGATTAAGTAAATTGACCAGGATCACACAGTGTTTGAGGCAGGAATTGAACTGTTTTTCCTGACTTTAAGTTGAACCTTCTGACCTCCAAGTCCCTTAGTTTCAAGAATTAGGTTAATTGCTCTTTAGTGTTATAGTCCTTCATTTTGGTGTCCATCTGTCACCCAACCCTCACCTGTAGTTTCAAGAAGCTGTAACATGTGTAGTGGCTACACCTTATAAAACCATCTTGACAGATTGGCTAAACCATATTGAGAGTAACCAACAGAGTTAGTGGATGTCTACCCCAAGACTTTTGTCTCCACACACTTGGGGTACACATCCACTAACTCTGTTGGAATGGATTGATGAGAAAAATTTGTTCCAATAGCTGTGAAGGCAGCTGATGCAGGGGCTGTGGAATGCTTAGGGCTTGGAGAGACACCAATGATACCAAAGTCATTCACTGCATCCTGGGCTATCAGTAATTGTCCTGACTTTTGATGAGTCTAGAAGAGAGAGTGGCACAGATGACTCTGTGCAACTCTGCCTCACTTAAGTTCAATTCATGCCAGAATCAAGACATCATCCCTGATGTCAATGGTCCTCTTCAAAATAAAGAATGAATAACATCCTTCAACCATTGGAAAATAGCTGTCTTGTCCTCCCCAAGTCTTCTTTTCTTCAGGCTAAACATTCTTAATCTAACAATATCTACATGCCATAGTGTCCCATCACCTCACTCTCCTGGATGCTCTCCTTAGGACCTACTCCAGTTTACTAATTAAGAATTAAATGAAATGTGGTACCCATAGGAAAAGAAAGTACTTTAGATATAGTGTGAGCAGGACAACATATAGCAATACTATAAACAAGTAATGCTGGCATTTTGCCTCTCAATGTCTTCTTTTTTAAAAAACCTTGCCTTTTGTCTTCGAATTGATACTAAGTTTTGGTTCCAAGGCAAAAGAACAATAAGGGCTAAGCAATTGAGGTTAGTTGACTTTGCACAGAGTCACACAGTTTGGACGCCTCTGAGGCCAGATATTCTTAATGCCTTTTTAACCTCCACAACACACTGTTGATTCGCACATCATGTCCTGTAAATTTCCATATGTTTTCCAACTTCTGGCCATATCTCTTCCATTTCATTGATTCTTTTGAACCCAAAGAGTGAGATTAAGACTTTTAAAGATTTTGATTCTGTGGTCCAATCCATTGGTTGGTTGTTTCTCCTGACTGAATTATCTGCAAATTCTCAGAAAACAGAGATTGGGCAACCTTTTCTTGTATATTTATGATGGCTATTCCTTTTTATATAGGTTGGATTGGAAGGCCATTAAAGTCTTTACTCTTCATTTTTCGCTAAGTAGTCTCTATCCCATCATCTAAATCATTGTTAAAAATGTTAAATATATATGTATATATATAAAAACATATGCAAATTAGGAAAGTTATATTCATTTGATCTATTTGGACATGTGATAGGTATAGAAATGGCCAATATGAGTTTACCATTATATTTAATTCTCAGAGAATAAAACAAGGCAAAATCTATTCTTACATAAATGGATGTACTTACACAGTGCACTCTGGGATGTTAGTATTTTGCAACAACCAGCAGGAGGAAAGTGGGAAGTAATTTTGGGTCTTAAGTTTTTTAACAGTCATTTTGCATTAATGGTGATATGTCATTCTCTTCTCTCCTAAACACTAACTTGTGGTATGTCATTCACTTTGCTAAAAGGTACTGTGTGTGAGACAGCATTGTGCAAGGGGAAGAGACAACAAGGACTGTGGATTCTGTGGACACAATCTTGTTCCAAAAAAATTGCCCAATGCCCTATGGTTTTTGGTCAGGGGGTATTCACCAGAAGTATCCAAATATAGTGCACACATTATCCTCTTCCCACTCAAATTTGATGTCACTGAAACCTGTTTGTTGTCTATAGATATGCTCTTATTAGTAAGAGAACAACATAAAAAAGAGTGAAAGGGAAAAGGGAAATGAGAACTTTTAATCAAATATCCATATTTGAATGGTAATAAATGTGAAAAGATCTCTCTAAAATAAAAAAAAATTTAGTGTTTTATTAATCATTTAACATTGAACAATACAGATAAAAGCTTGCTTAGCAAAAACTTACATTACATTAACTAATTTGAATACTTAAAGTACAACAACATTGCTTGATCACCCTTTCCAAGCCCCTATTACAATTCTTTGTCCCTCCATTCCCACTTATTTTTCCTTATGCTATTGTAGTTAGTAGGTACTTTTCTGGGTCTTTGACTTTCCACTTTGCATCATTTCCTTAAGACAAAGCATGGCATAGGGAATAGAGCTGGCCTCAACATCAAGATGATGTGGGTTCTGTTCCTGCCTTTGACCCCCTATTGGTGGTGTGGTTCTGAAGAAGTTCTTTAACCTCTCTGATTTAGACATCTCTCTAAGACTTAAAATAGTCTGAGTGGAGAGAGCCTATCTATGCCTCTGTTATTTCCTCAAACATCTTGCCAGATTTTTAAGAAGTTTATGATAGGTGCCAATATTAATTGCATTATGATATTCCATTATAATAACACACTTCATCTTCTTATCTTTGTATCCCCTATTCTTGGTCATTTACAACATTTCTATTTTTTTTTTTTGAAATGACATATAATATAACACTGCCATGAAAACTTGTCAATAGATAGTTTCTTTGCTTTTCTGTTTTTGGTAATACTATCAAGATATATTGAGGCTAGAGAAGGAAAGGCAGATTACTCCAGTATCTTTGCCAACACCCCCCCCAAATGGAGCCATTAACAGAGTCAGAAATAAGTGAAATGATTGAATGGCAACAACATATTGAGTCCAAGGGAATGATTATTTTTCTATCATGGCTGTCTGCTGTTTTAGGAACACTGCTAGGATTTCCTCCAAAATCTTGGATGTTCACAAGATTCTTTTCTGGTGAATGACAAGTACTGGTGGAGAAGGAAAACCAAGTCTAAAGAACACTTGAATTCCAATTCCATTCAACACATTTTTATTAGTATTTTTGAAGGGGGAGCCTCTTCAATGTAATATTATGTAGACACCATTATATTAGACACTTGAATTTAAAAAAAAACCCGACTCACATTTATATAGCACCTTTAAGTTTACAAACCACTTTCTTCATAATAGCCCTTTAAGTTTGAACTTAGATAGTATAGGTATTTCGATTGTATTTTTCAGAAGAGAGAATTGCATAATATGATTTAATCAGGATCCCATAAATAACAAGGGCTAGACTTTGAATGTAGGTCTTAGGTCTCCAAGCTGAGTATTCTTTTCACTACACAAAAAACTGCTTCTCTAGTTACAAATTAGTAATTAGACAAGACTCTTTTACTCAAGTAACTTACAATTCAATGCAAGAAACATGAAATCAATACAAACACAGAGAAATAAATCTAATTTTTGCAATAATCCATTAGGGAAAATGGATATGAGAGGTCATGGATTGTACAAAGGCAGGGAGGGAGGTTTTGAAGCAAGCATGAGTATAAATGATTTGGGAAAATTTCCTAGGGAGACTATATCTTGAGTTTCTTTTTTTAATGTAAAGAGTAAGATTTTATTTGTTGTTAAAAGAAGAAAAGGATGTGTTGATAAAGTAGAGAGGTATCATTTAGAAAGTATACTAGAAGTTTTTTGTTTGTTTTACAAATTTAACATTTTTGACAAGTCATATATTCTTTAGGCAATTTGAGATCTTTAGAGCATCTTAAAAGAGCAGAACAATATAGCAGCTTCCCCTCCTGTGTTACAAACGTAAATGCATTTAAAGGAATAGGCATATAGTGGATAGAAGTCATAATTCTTTGATTCGGGTATTATTAGACATATTAGCCATTGCTTAACCTTTTCATGCCTTAATGAATCCTCTAAGAGGACAAAGTGAAATATGGTGCTGAGTGGGATTTCTCTATACCAATGAAATAATAAATTTGGATAATTCTTGATGAAATCACAGCTTGAGTCACTCAAGTTGATAATCAGTGTCATCCTTGGTCTGCCTCTCTCTCTCTCTCTCTCTCTCTCTCTCTCTCTCTCTCTCTCTCTCTTCTCTCATTCTCTCTCTCTTCTCTCATTCTCTCTCTCTTTCTTCTCTCTCTTCTCTCTCTCTCTCTTTTCTCATTCTCTCTCTCTCTCTCTCTCTTTTCTCATTCTCTCTCTCTCTCTCTCTCTCTCTCTCTCTCTCTCTCTCATTTAATCAGTTACCAAATATTATCATTTCTACCTCCACAACATTCCCTACCAACATGGCCACCACCACAATTCTCACCATCATCAGTGATTGCCTAGACTATTTCCAAAACCATCTGATTGTTCGTCTTGACCATCAAGTCTTTCCTCATTCCAATTTATCCTTTGTTGCCATAGCCAGTTTTAAGAAGTGCAAGTCTAACCATAATCCTTTCCTACTTAACCTAATCACAATGGCTCCTTAGTACCTCCAGAAACAAGCCCAAAGTCATCTGTTTCTCATTAAAATCCCTTCATAACCTGGTTCTAGCCAATAAAATATATTTCTAGAATTATTATGCATTACTCTCTTTCATATATCCTATTGTCTAATCAAATGAACTTTTTTTACTCTTTTTCAAGAAATAAAAAAATGTTCCATTCCCCTGCTTCTTTCACTGGCTATGCCTGGAATGTACTCTCTCATCATCTCCATCTTTAAGAACTCATAGCTTCCTTCAAGGTTCAACTCAAATGCTACCTACCATATGAAGCTTTTCCTGATCCCTCCACACCAGCTGTTGATGCCTTCCCCTTATTCCCATTACCTTGCTTCTCTTTTTTACATGTTTACATGTCATTTCTAGAGAGAAATCCTCAAGTACTGAGCATAGTATATAGGAAGTATTTGGAAAAAAAATAAAGAAAAATGACAGATGGATTTATCATTAAACCACAGATTTAATATGCATTAAATTAACAGTATGGGAGCTTTTTTTTAGCCTTTGAATCAATTTTACTCTGAAAGAGTAAGAAAAATATTCTGCTAGGAATTGTCTATTACATGGATTATAAATCCTGGTTCTGGCATAGTCCTGATATTACATAGCCATATTCTTTCTTTCTTATTTCCCCAAAATTTTTATAGTCTGCTTTGTAGCCATGATATAGGTTGTACGAGTGTATGTATTTTCTATTAACTGGGTCTAGAAGTGTGGGAATACAGAATGTGAACTGCTAGATGAATACTCATGATGCCCAAAGACTTGAAGGAGGCAGATATTAGCCCTACCCAAAATGAAAGGTAGAAGGATAACAAAGGACAGCCTTCATTAGTTATGCCATTTTTAGGTAAGACAGTGATCTAGCTATTGCTTCTTTATCTTCATTGAAACATAAGAACTGCTGTGAACTGCTAAAAAAAGATCATAGATTGAATGAAATCCCTCTGCTTTACTGGGCAGCAACAAGGTATGAATATTAATTCTCATATTATGTCTGGCCCAAATAAAAAATGTAATAGAACGGAATTGAAGAAACATGCTTGTGGGAATTTTTATGGGGATGCTTTGAAATCAATACTTATGCTTTGCTAGAGCTTCCCTTTCTATGAGATTTATCCTGCTTCTTAGAGTCGAAGACAGTCCAATACATCTAATTCTTTTTGCATATTACTCAATGGTTTATCATCAGTATAGTTAAAAAATAACAACCTCAAAGCAAACAACCCTATCATATAGATCCAAGATCACCAAGTATTCCTGGAATTGAAGACATGATAACAAATGCCTAGTGTTAAAGAATGTAACCATAACCACCTAAATAATTACCATTCCTTCACTCTAGGTTTTAGATTAATTTACATAATAATAATAATGAGAGAGAGAGAGAGAGAGAAGAGAGAGAGAGAGAGAGAGAGAGAGAGAGAGAGAGAGAGAGAAGGGGAATACCAATTCATAGAGGTGGGGATGGGAGAAGTATGCATATAAAAGTAGCAAATCCAATGTTTCTAATAACCCCATAGAACTGGTAGAGAGGACATGTTGCTGTAGTCTGAGGGAGTAGTAAGGGAGAACGAAGAGGACTAAATCTATTTTAGACAATATTTATCACACTTTGGAAACTACTAATGATAAAAATTGGGACTCTACTTAGGATAACTCTACTTAGAGAGGTACATAAAGTAGCTCCTGGCATTGATTTTAGTGGACATCCAAAGGAAACTAGAAAGATTTTGCAGAGGCATTTGACCATCTCATATTGAGATTATTATAATTTTTCCCCAAAAGATAACCAGGATATTAATTGCAGCTCATGAAACAATATATGTTGTCACAGATGAAGAATTCTACAACTTTCTAGGACAAACTCAGTGAGGACACTTCATATTAGATCAATGTATATTTGTGTTTGATATGAGTCCCAATAATGTTTACTGATGCTTTCTAATGAATGCATAGATGCCAATAGGGGAAGTTATCAATAAGAAATGAGAAAGAACCAAACTGGCAGATTGCAAAGATGCATCGCAGTTCAGTCTCTTATTAGCTATATGAATGTGATCAAGTCACTTAATGCCTTTTGTCCTTACTTTCCTTACCTCTTAAGTGAAAGATCTGGATTAAATAACTTAAAATGCCCCTTCTAGTCCTAAGTTGATGCTCTTGTGACTTTGTGATGAGATATCATACTTATATGTCATGAATATTCTCTCTGAAAAAATAATTATAAAGGAATAGAGATGGTGAACACCAAATAGCATAAAAATTGAAACATCATATTTTGGCATCTAGGGAATGATTAATTTGATTCACATATCAATCATTATTGATTCAGCTGTCTTTGTAAAGGGAGACAAATGATGTTAGAGTAATGACCAAAATTAATATGAAACTTAGGAGAAAGAATAAAATAGAGAAAAAATTATGGTAACTAAATAAAGCATAAGCCTGACCTATTTAAGTAAATTATTGACACTAAAAATGGGAAATGGATGGAGTAAAGGATATTGACATCAACCATAACAATTTTGTACAACAGTTTAGCTGAATAAATCAACTATCATAACAAGGAGACTGAAAGTCTTTAACTGCCTTAATCAGCATTTATTTGAACTATCTATAGCCTAGAAAGATATGTCAGCCAAAGATAATTCCAGTTTAGAGTATAAAGTTATTTCCAAAATCTTTTGGAAAAGGGAGGTGAAAGATTAAGAACAGTGTCATACAATAAAACAGCAGGAAGCAATGGAGGGGAAAATGAGTTTAAAGAAAGTGTGGTGAGTGAACCAATGAAGAAAAGTCATCCCAAGGGCATTTGAGGATGAAATTGAAAGAATAAGAAACAGACAAAAGATGGAAGAAATACACATAATCTTTTCATTAAGGACAAGAGATCTACCATAGTTTGACTCTAAATGCTTTGGAAGGTGCTTTTTGAAGAAAAGGGAACGGTTGTGAAGAAAATAATGGTAGGAAAAAGCATCTGGAATAGGGAGCTCAATCCTGGAGGTTACTGAATTTTGGGGGCATTAAGAGATCATTTCTCAATTTTTCTGAAGGATGCAAAGATATGAAATTTGAAGGAAAAAATCTTAGAGCTTATTACTATCAAGAGAGAATACATAATTGACTCATTCATACTTTTCCACTAATATAAAATTTTGAGTGTCATCTATACCTGCATTGGGGCATCATTGATGAAGGTATTATTGGAAAGATTCAGGGTTTTTGTAATCTGCATTCCATAACAGATTATATCACAAATTGGTAACAGATTTAGATAATACTAGAATCACTGCACTTACTGATCATTAACTATTAACAAAAAAAGCATTTAATTAGCTAGAGCAAAGTATTACCTTAGAGGTTTTTTTATGCACATATCCAAAGATTTATTTCAAGATGGAATAAAATGAATAGGATGACCACCAAAAAATTAAATAACAAAATTATGAAACAACAGCCATCTCCATCTGTCCATCCTAAGTCATTTACCACTATCATGGAGGAGATCTGGCAGAATCAGAATTGAAGAGTGATGTATATGCAAATGTGGAGTCTTCCAGATACTCCTATGTGTGGATAATTGAGTTCTTTGTTGCATCAGTTCCCAGAAATGTTGCAGAATCCCCCAAGTGAGTTAATCACTCAAAAGAGTTTTGCCTCACTATCATTACAGGAAAAAATGAAGTGGATAAAGGATGTTGTTTGCCTTTCATTTCCAAAGAGGACCAGTGACATGATGGGGTGAGATCTTGACTTGTGAGTGAATTGAATTTAAGTGAGGCAGAGTTGAATGAAATTGTTGGATAATCTTGTTTTTTTTTTCCCGATGTCTGGCCAAGCTCTAAGTAATCTACAGTTAGATAGATAGGTGAGCATGCTCCATAGCTGGTGCATAAGGTTAATAATGACTCATTTGGAAGAACTGAAAAGAAAGCAGGTAGACTGAAGATTGGGAGAAGTCATAAACCAGTCAATCAATCCACATTTATTAAAGCACCTTCTATGTGTCTGGGAGGGCAGATAGGTGGTACAATGGTTAGTGTGCTGGACTTGGAGTCAAGAAGACTTGGATTTAAATCCAGGTTCAGATGCTTATTATCTTTGTGACCCTGAGCAAGTCACTTAACCCTATTTGCCTCAGTTTCCTCATCTATAAAATGAGTTGAAGAAGAGAATACAAACCACTTTGCTATGTTTTCTAAGGAAACCTCAAATGGGGTCATGAAGCATGACTGAAATGACTCAACAAAAACAAACTGTGCCCAGTGCTGGGGATATAGAATAAGGAAATAGTAGTCCTTGACTTTAAGGGACCTAATGCAACCAACAATGAAAAAAACTTGGCTCTTGTATAATGTATGATAAGAAATTTCTCTTCCAAAGCACTAGGTAGAAAAGATTATTTTAACTAGAGAATTCAAGACAGAAATATTATAAAAGTGGGAATATAGATGGGAGGAAGGCTAAATATTTCATGTTGTGATCTATTATCTCCACATAATCTGATAAAGATGGCTTAGTTGATAAGAAGATAATGGGACATGGGAGATGATCTTGATTGTTAGCTCATAGTTGCTTCTCTGAAGTGCCATTGAGTCACAAGTTTTTATATATGAAAATTCAAACTCCTTGTCACCCACAAGCACAAAGAGAGTTTTACAGCTCTGTAGACATTGCAATTAGTTTAGACAATACACAGAAACTCAGAAACTTCAAGGTGAAGATAAAAACCAGGTTGGACCTTCAGCTGCATGATTATCAGCAAGCTAAGTCTGAGAATACTTTTTCTCAGGGGCAAATGCCCCAGCTAAACTAAGGTTTAGGCCTTGGCTGCATTTCTGACCAAAGGGGAAGAATGTTAACCTCTTAACTTCTGGTTTGCTAGGAACGTAAAGCTTTTCAATAAGGCCACAATACTTTTCAACAAGAAATCACAAGGATCACAAAAGAGGTCAAAAAAGGAGTATCAGATTTTTATCTATTTGAGACTCTATTTCTCTTATTGGCTTCCCACAATTTGACATTCCGATAACTTCAAAATTGACATATATGATGAGGGTATAGGGGAATTGGCCTTGATACTTTAAGAGGGTGGGGTACTCACTTTAATTATTCTCATGTTTAATTCACCATGAAAAACAAGGATAGCACACACTGGCTAAAGGGAAGTGGCTATGACTATGTGGGGTATTTTTATTAAGCCTATTTATCTATTTATTTTTTACATGTCAATATTATTTTTAATGACCATTTTCTGACATTTTGTGATACTCTCTCTTTTCCTCTTAAACTTTTCCCCAGGGAGCAAGTAATAAGATATATGTTGTACATGTGTTATCATACAATACATATTTCCATGTGCATCATATTGTGAATAAGACATCATTTCCACTAGGGAAAAATTAATGGAGGAAATAAAGTGAAGAATGGCATGTTTTAATCTGCTTTCAGACTCTATCACTTCCTTCTATGGCAAATAGCCTTTTTTTTTGTAATGAGCCCCTCAGAAATCTTCTGGATTCTCATGTTGCTGATGATAGTTAAATAATTCATAATTGATAATCAAAAGTTATTGCTATTACTGTGTATCATGGTCTCCTTGCTCTTCTCTCTTCATTTTGCATCACTTCATATAGTCTTTACAGGTGTTTGAGTTTTCTTTTTTTATGTTCATCTTGTTTGTCATTTCTTATGGCACAACAGTATCCCATTATGATCACATATACAACTTGTTCAGCCATTCCCCTAATTTATAGATATTTCTTCAGTTTCTAGTTCTCTGCAACCACAAAAAGAGCTGCTGTAAATATTTTTTTTATAAGTAGATCCTCTTCCCTTACCTTTGATCTCTTTGGGATACATACCTAATAATGATATTGTTGGGTAAAAGAGTATACAGTTTTAATGGCCCTATGGGCATAGTTCTAAATAGCTCTCTATGTTTGGATCAGTTCACAGCTCCACCAATAAAGTATTAGTGTCCCAATTTTACCACAACCCCTCCAATATTTATCATTTTCCTTTTTTGTCATATTAGCCAGTATGATAGATGTGTGGTGACACCTCTGAACTGTTTTAATTTCCATTTCTTTAATTAATAGCAATGTGGAGCATTTTTTCATATGACTAAAGATAGCTTTCATTTCTTCATCTAAAAATTGCCTGCTCATATTCTTTGACCATTCGTAAACTAGGAAATGCTTTGCATTATTATAAATTGGCTCTGTTTTCTATGTATATGAGAAATAAGACCTTTCAGAGATACTTGCTATAAAATTCACCACCCCCAGTTTGTTGTTTCCCTTTTAATCTTGGTTGCATTACTTTTGTTTGTGTAATAGATAACTTTGACTGTATTAAAATTTAATTATTTAATTAAAATTTAATACAGCCAAAGTTATCTATTTTATATTTCATAATGTTCTCTATGTCTTGTTTGGACATATATTCTTCTCTTATCCACAGATTTACAGGTAGATTATTTCATGATCCCCTAATTTATTTAAGGTATCATCCTATATTTCTAAATCATATATCCATTTTGACTTTATGTTGGTATATGGTATAAGATTTTGGTCTGTACCTAGTTTCTGTCATTGTTTTCCAGTTTTCTAAGCAGGTTTTGTCAAATAGTGGATTCTTCTTCCGGAAGTTTGGACCTTTGTGTTTGTCAGACACTAAGTAACTATGCCATTTATTACTGTGGGTTGAGTGCCCAATCTATTTGATTGATTAACTTCTCTATTTCTTAGCCAGTACTAGCTTGTTTTGATGGTTGTCTTTTTATAATATAATTTGAGATCTGGTATGGCTAAGCCACCTCCCTTAATGTTTTTTTTCCATTCATTCCACTTGATATTCTTGGCCTAGGTCTAAGAAGTTATGTAGGATATCAAAGATCTCAACATATACAATGCTAATTATGATGGATATAACTATTTTTTTTTCTCTATTTGAAACCTCCTTTGTGATTTGTCATCTTTGGTAAACATCTCTTTTAAGATCTCAATGATGTAAAGTCTGTAAATGTTTTGAAAATTTCTTGTACTGTTCTTTTACAAAAGTTTTTGAAAATATGTATTGTAAAATGTAATCTCGTATTTCCACATTTAATTACTATAATAGAAAAAAAATAAAGGAGTCATTGAATCTATGTAGTAAGAATATTATAGATGAAATCTGAGGTACACATAACTAATAGAGTATGAGTTTTTTCTCAGAGAGAATATTTTCTCAATGAAAAATTAATATATCTCTTTTATTTCTTGTGGTCATATGTGCAAAATTTATTTCTATTATCTGGAATTTATTTCTTTTTAAAATAAACAGAAGCCACAGAAAAGTCAATTGAAAGCCAATGGTAGAGGGACCAAAATACAATATTGGAGATTTCTTTTGTACTGGATCATAGCTCAAAAGTATATGCAAATTAATGAGTTAATTATGATTTTTGTAGTTTGGATATTGCATCAGCACTTTTAGGAGCTGTTTTCTTTTTTAATTTTCTTTAAAAAAATTTTATTCTCTAGTAATGTTTTATTTTTTCTCAATTATAGGTAAAAACAAATTTTGGCATTCATTTTCTAACATTTTGGGTTCTAAATTTTCTCCTTTCCTCCCCTCCCTATCTTTGAGATTGTAAGTAATTTGCTATTGGTTATACATATGCAATCATATGAAACATATTTCCCTATTTATAATATTGTGGAAAAAACACATTAGAATATTAACAAAGAAAATAAAATAAAAATGGTATGCTTTTGATCCTTATTCATTATCCATCAGTTCTTTCTGTGGAGATGGATAGCATTTTCATAATGAGACCTTTGGGGTTGTCTTGGATCATTGTGTTGTGAGAATATCTAAGTTATTAACAGTTGATCATCATACATTATTGCTGTTACTGTGTACAATGTTCTCCTGATTCTGCTCACTTCACTGTACATCACCATGTAAGTCTTTCCATATTTTTTTCTGAAATCCTCCTGATCATCACTTCTTAAAGTACAATATTATTCCATTACAATCATATACCATAACTTGTTCAGCCATTTCCCAAATTGATTTCAATTTCTAATTCTTTGCTACTACAAGAGTTGCTATAAATATTTTGAATAAGTCCTTCTCTACCACCTCTTTTATCTCTTTGGAATACAGACCTGTTATTGGTATTACTGAATTAAAGATTATACACAATTTTATAGTCTTTTGGGCATAATTCCAAATTGCTATCTAGAATGTTTAGAATAGCTCACAATTGTACCAACAGTGCATTAACATCCTAATTTACCTACAACCTCTCCTATATTTAAAATTTTCCTTTTTTTGGGTCATATTAGTCAGTCTGATATGTATGAGGTTGTACCTCATATTTTGTTAATTTGCACTTTAATCAACAGTGATTTGGAACATTTTTCATCATTCTAGATAGCTTTGGTTTCTTTGTCTGAAAACTGCCTGTTCATATCCTTTGACCATTTATCAATTGTTTATCAGATGTATAAATTTAACTGAGTAGTCTATATATTTGAGAATTTAGGTCTTCATCAGAGACTCTTGCTGTAATTTTTTTCTCAGTTTGTTGTTTCCCTTATAATCTTGATTGCATTGTTTTTGTCTGTGCAAAAATATATAAAAAATGAACCATTTTCTCTTGTAATACTCTTTCTCTTGTTAGATCAACTGTAATAGAACTTAAGGGAAATGTTGGTCTATATTTCTAGAATTTATATAGTCATAGTATCCATTGATTTTGTACAGAGACCTCACTTTTTCCTCCAGATCTCAATATACCAATATACAATCTCTCTCTCTCTCTCTCTCTCTCTCTCTCTCTCTCTCTCTCTCTCTCTCTCTCTCTCTCTCTCTCTCTCTCTCCCTCTCTCTCTCTCTTTTACACACACAAACACACACATATACACAAACATGCACACACAAACCCAATTGGTTTTCCCAATGGAAAGTAATGCTATATGAGTAAAATTCTTTTTGCACCACTCTATAATATTTAACTAAATGAGATGCTCAGAAGTATGCAGGAGTCAGCTCATATAAGCTCATGAGAACTAACTGCTAAAGTTCCATTGTGCACATTTATACCTCAGAAATCATAAAATGCTATAAATAATGGGGTTGATTTGTTATTTTGCTGATTGCCTAGACTTGAGAAGTGATAGAGAAAATGGTAATAACACAGATTAACCTTAGAAGTTTGTCCTGTGTACTCTTTTTTTATTCTTTCTTTTTACTTTTTGGAGAGTTAATTGTTAAACATTTACTTGCTCATCAATAGATGAAACAGTGGATAGAGTGCCAGGCCTGGAGTCAAGAAGACCTGAATTCAAATCCAGCCTTAGTCACTAGCTATATGACCCTAGGCAAGTCTGTTTCCTCATCATTAAAAGGAGCCGAAGTAAATGGGAAACCACTTCAGTAAGTTTGCCAAGAACTCTTCAAAAGGGTCAAAGAGTAGGACATTCTTGAAAACATTAAACAACAAAATAATGTAGAGGTATCAAATGTAGTTTGTTCAAGCAGTTAGCAGAACTTCTGAGTACAGTACACACCAGAATAAAATATGATTGAGAAATGTTTAACAAAATAAAGGAAACTGCAATACAACTGAGATAATGTTAATTTGTATTTTAAGTGAATATGAGCCTGAAATTCATTTCTATTTTGAGTTTGATACCCCAGAGAATGAACACTTAGGCAGAATTGGTGGACCTAAATTCTAGACTTGCTCCATTAGTAATTTGCTCTGTAATTTTGGATAAGTGATTTAATATGGTCATTGTCTCAGTTCCTTCAAATTTAAAATTGAGTTAATAATAATAGATTTATCCACATAGAGTCTTAGATGGAAGAAATCATAGACTTGTATATTTAAAGTTTGGCAGGACTGTAGAAGATACATAGTTCAATTGCCTCACTTTGCAGATGAGGAAACTGAGGCCTAATGAGGTAACTCTCAGACTCTCTCAGTAGCTTGTCCTTGGATTAATGTTATGTTGGCAGAGGGCCATTAGATATGGCATTGGTCTTTTCAATGGTATTTTAATTCTGCTTTCCAAACTATACAATATTTGGATAAGGACAAATGTATAGCAATTTAATTAGATACATTTGTCATTTATCAGTCATATACCTGTCATAGTGTCATTTCTGACATCATATTATAGTTAGTGCTACATTTTCAAGTTCATTTTTAATTTAGTGGTTTAAAGAGCAAATCTTCCTAGGTTGAATGTCATCAGATAAAGAGTAGAAAGATAAATAATTCTATGATCTCATTGAATTTTATAGCTGAAAGGACTCTTAGACTCCATTGATTCCAACCCCTCCATTTTACCAAAGAAGAAAAAGAAGCCCAGAGATGTTGTCACTTTCTCAAGGTCAAAGTTATGTGGAAGCATGAGGTGGGCTGTATTCTTTTTGGAAGTTCTGAAGGGAATTCATCATCTAAGTTTCTCTTTCCTTTACTCTCTATCAATCATTCCAGCATGCATAATCAGAAGTTCTTTTGGACTTGTCAAAGAAATTGTGTTTCATGGGTACAGATAACACCCATCTTTCCAGCGGTTTGACAAAGTATAAATAGCTTCATAATAAACTGTCACAATGTAATACAGGATCTTAGTTGACTTCAATATGTTGTCTAGCCACTGCAAGGAAGTTCTATAGACCTGCCTCTATTTGGACCATTTCACCTCAACAGCAAGTTAAACATTTTATCATTGCCACTGCAAAGGGAAGAGCACAAATAATAGGAAAAGTGAAGGTGCCATTTTAGAATCTCAGTGAATAACTTCTTATTATCTAAATTATTTTATTTTTCCATCATAAGTATAAGTGAAAAAACGTCCCTTATATGAGAGAGATGCTTATTTAACTCATGTAAATGTGGTCAATGGAGAATGGTTACCTGAGAATTTGGATACTGCTTCTACCCTACAGAAAGTCTCTTTAAAAGACTAATAACACTGTTTTTAAAAAAGAGATTTTTGAGACTTTGAGGATTCTTTTTACACAGTTAACCAGATGAAATTGATTTATAAAAAAAGAAATAAGTCAATCAGTTATCTACAGGATCCCTGGTGTGCCACTGAAGTGACAGCTGTTCAGATTGCTTCAGGTTTCAATTTTATTGTACTTGAGCCCAAGTTTAAAGGTTCTCCCCTGGCAAGCTATATTTGTGTCTAATATTTCTTTGGTCAGCCTATTTGTTCTCTTTTAGTGGCTGACTGATCCTACTCATCATTCCTCTGAGCTTTTTTGAAATCTGTGCTTCCAAAGTCTAGAGTAGTATGTTGGATTCTCCTCAGTTGCCCCTTCCTTGATTCTTTCCAAATGCCAAGAGAATTTGATTGGTCTCCTCTAAGGTGCTTCATATTCAATACAATTCAACAAACATTTACTGGGTTCTTATTGGCATAAAGCACGATAGGAACAATACCTAAAATTTTTATCATTACTGTTATTGTTGTTGTTAACAACATAATGACTGATGAAAAGAAGCCTGGCAAAATGGATAAAAGAGCTGGTCTCAGAGTCAGGTAGATCTGGGTTCAAAGCCCATCCCTAACACATGCTGGTTGTCTGAAGCAGCTCTGTACTAATATAAGGTATAAAGAAGTAGCAAGTCTGCATTGGAAAAGGTAATTTCTTCAGTGAGAGCTTCCAATATGAGTGAAACCACATGTCTAATTAAAAAAATCCAATAATAACTGACATTTAAATACTACTTTAAAATTTTTAGTGTTTTATAGGCATTATCTCTTCATTGCAAGCCTCTAGTAAGAGCTTAATTTTTTTCAGGGGAAGGGTAGTGTTAGATACTGATACTTTTAAGATTTATTTGGGTGGAAACTGACAAAACAATAAAAGAATAAAAGGCCCTTCCACAGAGAGTCTGGGTCATAAAAGGGAGCCCTTAAAATATGCAAACAATAAATACAGTAGGATCTTGTATTATCTACACTTTTTCAGTAAACTTGTTGAAGACAGGAATTGTTTCATTTTTGTCTTTATGTTCTGAGGGCCTTGTACTGTGCTTATCATATGTGAGACACAAAAATAAATACTTCCTGGATTGAATTTGAGATGCTATAGAAAAAGTAGTTGTGAATTTATCCATTTCTTGCCCTTTTTATTTCTTTCTCTCTTTCCCTTCCTTCTTTCCTTTACTGGTGATGAGTTCACCCTTTTCAATTTTTTTTGATACCAGTAATTTGATTTTCTTTTTTTCTTTTTTTTAAACCCTTAACTTCTGTTATGGTGGAAGAGTGGTAAGGGTGGGCAATGGGGGTCAAGTGACCTGCCCAGGGTCACACAGCTGGGAAGTGTCTGAAGCTGGATTTTAACCTAGGACCTCCTGTCTCTAGGCCTGACTCTCAATCCACTGAGCTACCCAGCTGCCCCATTCTTTGCTTTTTTTTAAATCAAATTAACCAATGCTCAATTTAATTTGTTTTTCTCCTTAAAACCAACTCCTCACCTAATTTATTAGTACAATAGTTCTTTTCTTTCAATTTTGCTAATTTCTCCTTTGATTTTTAGAATTTCCAATTTAGTCTTTAAATGGGGATTTTTAATTTGCTCTTTTTCTAGGATTTTTAGTTGTATGCCTAATTCATTTATCTTCTTTTTCTCCATTTTATTGATGTAAGTATTCAGAGATATAAATTTTCTCCTTTAGAACTGCTTTGACTGTATCCCACAAAATTTTATATGTTGTCTCCTCATTGTCACTCTCCTTAATGAAATTATTGGTTGTTTCTATAATTTGTTCTTTGACTCACCCCATTTTAGACATTAGATTATTTAATTTTCAACTAATTTTTATTTGTCTTTCTATAGACTCATAGATTATATTATTTATTGCATTATGATCTGAAAAGGATGTATTTATTATTTCTGTGTTTGGTTGTGAAGATTCTATGCCCTAATAAATGGTAAACTTTTGTGTAGATGACATGTATCACTGTAAAAAAGGTATATTCCTTTCTATTCCCATTTATTTTCTCCAGATATCTATTTGATCTATTTTTTTCTAAAATTTCATTCATTTTCTTTACTTCTTTCTTATTTATTTTTTTGGTTTGATTTGCCTAAATATGAAAGGGGGAGGTTGAGGCCCCCCACTATTATATTCTAACTATTTTCTCCTGAAGCTCATTTAATTTCTCCTTTAAAAATTTGGAGGCTATACCAAGTAAGCAATCTAGTATGGAATGAATGTAAGAGGTGGATAGAGTAAGATGTATCAATCAGCTATATCAATCTATAATTGTATAAATTAAATGAATATAAAGCAAGATTTGAAAGTGTACAAAAGATGTATTTGGAAAAATGCTACAAGAGTTCAAAGAAGAGAGTAATAGGAATTTCTTATTACAGGAAGGGATCAGATTACAGGGAACAAACATGGTCTGAACAGAGCCTTTGAAGGATGCCCAGAAAATTCATCTGATGGATGAATTCATACTGAGTTGTTAATAACTGACAACAACTTAAGAGTTTCTCTTTCTCAAGTATATTTATATTGTAATAATAATAATAATACATTTGAATTGAAGTTCATAATTTGAGCAGTTTGTAAAATACTTATAGCAATATCTCAGCAACTTCCCCTCTCCCTCCCCACCCCACATGATAAGTTTGTGTTTAGAATTAGAGAAATATAGACTTTCATGGGAATTATAGATAAGAGTCTGAGCTTGGTTGAAGCAGTCTTTTCTCCAAATTGGATGGAAATGAATTTTTCACTAATGTGCCAAAGGACAATGGATATTCTTGATATGTGGCCTCAGTTTTGTTTAACTGCAATACCAATTGTTTGCCTTTGGAGTCTGTAATATTTGCATGTTAAATTTAACCAAAAGCAGCTGTTTACCTAGAGATAGGGCCTATGAAATGGATCACACACAAGAATGGAATTCAAATAGGTGACATACATAAACTGAGCTGACATGCCAATAATATGTCCACAAAGCTTTCAGTAAATGATTGAGTCCTGAGGATTTGTTTGCCAGTGGTCATAGCCACCATAAAAGTTACACTTAAGTATATAAAAGTTTGTGATTAATGTAACATCTGATATTGTTGAATACTTTTATTTTTATAAAACCATGCATTCTGTCTTAGAATCAATACTATATATTGTTTTTAAGGCAGAAGAGCAATAAAGGCTAGGCATTGGGGTTAAGTGATTTGACCAGAGCCACACAGTTAGGAAATGTCTGAGGCCAGATGTGAACCCAAGACCTTCTGTCTTCAAGCCTGGCTCTCAATTCATTGAATCATCTAGCTGCCCATTGTTGTCCACTTTCTCCTCTTGAATTCTCTTTCTCTTTTCTAGGTTTTCCTGTCTCTGCTCTCTCATTTTTCTTCCCTTTTGTCTGACTATTCCTTAGTCTCCTTTGTTAGATCTTCATCATTGTCATGTCAGCTAGTTGTGCATGTCCCCCCAGAGATTTATTTTGAGCCCTCTTTTCTTTTCTTTCTCTACTTATTCTCTTACATACTGTTCTCATAATCTCTCTTGGGTTCTATTGTCAATATATTCTGATCTTCCTAGACCTATCAGCCTTAGTCTCTTTACTGAACTCTAGTCCCGAATTGCCAAAATGCCAATTGGATGTACAATGGACATTTCAAACAGAATTCATTATGTTTTTATCCAACCCTTCCCAGCTTTCCCATTATTTGTGAGGGTGCCACCATTTTTCCAGTTATCCAGATCCATAACCTTGGTATTATCCTCTATTCCTCACTCTCACTTAGCCAATATTCAATCAATTGCCTGACCTAGTAATATATTTCTCTACAACATCTCTCACATTTATTTTCTTCTCTCTATTCACAAAGCCACAACTTGTTCAGGCCCTCATCATAGCTTGCTTGTATTACTGAAATAGTCTTAAAATGGTTTGCCTTCACTCAAGTCTATCTCCTCTACTCAACTGTCAGTGATTTTCTTCCTTTTCTTTTCTTTTTAAAAAACCCTTACATTCTATCTTGGAGTTGATACTAAGTATCTATTCCAAGGCAGAAGAGCCATAAGGGCTAGGCATCTGGGATTTTCATTATTTGTTTTTTTATAAATCCTTAGAAGGGATCTCTATGCCTTTGAACTCGATGTCAACCATTCCTGAAATTCTCTTTTTAGTAATATATCATTTAGAATCTCTGATTTCCTTTAAGGCTCCACTCAATGGCCACATCCTGAGGACAGTCTCAGTCTCAGTAGCTGCTAATGCTTTCCCTTCTAAGGCCACCTTCCAGATATAGTGTATTTATCATGCATATATTAATTACACAAATATGTTATCATTTACATATTAATTATATATACATATGTATGATTATGTATTGTTATATATGGATATATTAATTATATAAATATACATGTATATATTAATTATATACATATTTAAAAATTTATCACGTTCATGCAATTCAAGTGTAAACTTCTTGAGGTGGGGAATTGTGTGTGTGTTTTTAAAATACTTATCTTCTGTCTTAGAATCAGTGCTAGATATTGGTTCCAAGGTAAAACAGTGTTAAGGGCTAAGCAATGGAGGTTAAGTGACTCACCCAGCATCACACAGCTAGAGAATGTCTGAGATTAGATTGAACCTAAGACTTCCCATTTCCAGGTCCACCTCTCTATCCACTGATAAAGAATGCCTTGGTGCCACCAGAGTGATTTTCCTAAAGGAAAGGTCTGACTATGCCACCTCCTTTCTCAATAAATAGGATAACATATAAAGTCCTTTGAAATTTAAAGCTCTTCCTTACATGGACCCTTCTTGGCTTCCTAACCTATTTTTACATTTTACTCCCCATTAAGCACTTTACAATCTAATCACAACTGCCACCTTGTAACACCATGCCTTAAACTGGTGTTTTTTTTGTATTGAGAATGTTCCTAGTTCCTTTCCTTGGCTTCCATGAAGGCTCATCTCCAGCACCATCTCCTATAGCACATCTTTTAAAAATATACACCTGATAAGTAATTTATACTGAGTTCATATATGATGATATCTCAAATGGGGGGGGAGGACTATTTTCTGGATTAGGAAGTCACATGGCAATTCAGAAGTTAACGTGGGAAGATTTCCAGTCATCCAAAGGGTCAATGCTTGATAACTTTGATGGGGTTGAAAGTGCCTGGCCTTGGCTGTAGCCTCTCAGTCATTCACTCCCTGGCATGATTTGAATATGTTTATCAATCCCAGTCAGCTGGAGGGATACAAATCTTGGAGAAAGGAAAAGAACTTGAACAGAGCTGTCGGTATGTTCCTGTCATTAGGCTGATGTTGGTGGCTGGAATCTGTTCTGAAGATTATGAGAATTTTCCCATTAATTTTAATTTTGAACTATACTGGAAAAAAAACCTTCCATGAAAGAAAGCTACACAAAGGTCACATTCTGCAATTGACACTCATGGGTAGGAAAAATCTATGGCAGGGGTGAAAAAGAGAGATAAGCAACCAATTACTGGTGCTGTAATACCAAGGATATAGAATTGGAAAGAGTAAAGGCCCAAAGCCTTGGTTCAGAATGAAACGTAGGGTGAATTTTCCAAGGAAAATGGAAGAGAAGATAATTGTAACAGGGAAAAAAAGAAAAATCTAAACTTAATGATGTCATTAAAATGGAAAATATAATCTGTGCTCTCTCTGCCAACATTACCCCCCAAATCTTCTCTTTATGAGTTTTAAAAAAAAGCCCAACATAAATTAGCTATTTTAGGGCTTATTCCCAGAAACAGGGAACACTGACAAATTCATTAATTGGGGTCATATTTATACTTCTGGTGTCATCTACGGCATCATTTTTGTTCAAATCGAATTCTCCTTGGTTTATTACCTTTCTCTCTCACAAGTAAATAGGCAACTGGGATGCCATGAGTATGGATGAATTGAGTGAACCATTTTGCACTTATGGTTGTTCACTTGTATTTTCACAAAGGGGAAGGCTAAGCAGCATGGTATTATGGAGGGAGAGCTGGCCTTTGGGACAGAGTATCTGAGCTTAAATAGTAGCTCATCTCCTTTCCAACTGGTTGACTTTGGACAAATAACAACAATAACAACTACTACTATAACAACAACAGCAGCAGCAGCAACAACAACAGCAACAACAACAACAGCATTCATATAACACTTTAAGGTTTACAAGGTGCTTTAAAATGTTATCTCATTTGACCCTCATACTAATACTGGAAGATAAGTATTATTATTATCCTCATTTTCAGATGAGGAAACTATGGCAAATAGGTTAAGTGACATGTCTGGAGTCACACAGCAAGTAAGTGTCTGAGGCCAGATTTAACCTCAGGTCTTTCTGACTCCAGGTCCAGCACAATCCATTGCTTTAGTTTCTTCATTAGTAAAATGAAAGATTTGGACCAAACACTTTTCTTACTTGAAATATGTGATCCTGTGAATAGATCCGTTATTAATCTAACGAAAGACTCTCTTTGGTAAAATTCTGATTAATGGAATCTCATTTGGGATTTTGAAGATGAATACAAATCTCTTACTTTATAGGCAAAGAAACAGACCAGAATATTTCAATATTTTGCCTGTAGTCACACAATTAGTAAGTCCAAGAGGTAGGATTTAAAAACAGGTCAATATTCTTTCCAATATGCCACATGAAGTTGATTCAAGTTTACCACTTGCAACATGTAGTCCTTATAAATTGCGAGGATTCTTATTTTAACTCTCTTACCCCAAATCAAAGATTTGGGTCACAGAGCAAGGCTGCAACTCCTCATCAGGGGTCTAGGGCCTTCCTCTGAGGAGTTAGGGTGATTTGCTAATATCAGCAGTTCAAAAGCTCACCAAAGTTTCAAAACAAATCTATTTATTTTACACATTAAGCTGCACTCTCTAACATCTAGATTACTTCTCAAGTTGTTTAATTCCAAAATGCTTTTTTTTTTTAAAAGAATGAAGGTACTTGTCATATCCTGAACATGTTTGTGTCCAGCACACCTCTTTGTAAAGGCTGGAGAGCCCAGAACCTGCTTCTAGAGAAGGGAGAGGACAAGACCCAAAGTCACTTCCTTGTGGAGGAAGAGGATACATTATTCTGGGATGATTTTCCTCCAAATCTAATCAGTTGTATTTTTGATGGATGGGATCTTGGCTTTCCCCACCTCGGCTACATTCCCAGCCACTGAGTTGCATGGCAGTGCAGTCTCCAGTACTGGATATTATAAAGGGTTATTCTCTCCTGGGGTTTTCTTTAGGCAAGGTTATCTGTTGAGAATCATTTAGTCAGCCAACTTAAATTAGTTTTTAGGAAGGGATATTTGCTAAGATTATACCATAGGATCAATTGGTAAAGACATTCCATCACCTATCAGTATGAAATCCTACAAAGTCCAAATGAAAGTAAGTTCAAACTTAGAATGTGTGGCAAAAGAATAACTCTCAGATGATAATAGCTGGAAGTAATTTCCTTCCCTTCATGGAACGCCCCCAAATTTCCCATTAAGGGGGCAGCTAGGTGGCTCAGTGGATGAAGAGACCTGAGGTTCTGGGTTCAAATCTGATTTCAGACACTTCCTAGCTGTGTGACCCTGGGCAAGTCACTTAACCCCCATTGCCTAGCCTTTACCTCTCTTTTGCCTTTGAACAATACATAGTATTAACTCTAAGATGGAAGGTAAGGGTTAAAAAATAAGTTTTCCTTAAGGCTGGGGAATCTGCATCCAGTCTATCATTGGCTCCCAATGCTGCTCGAAGGATTCCACTGTCACCAGCCATTGGTGTCTCAGGGTGTCAGTGCTAGGAGCCAACAGGAAGATGAAAAACTCAAACCCTCTGGACCCTCTAAAGCTCACAAAAACTACCTCTGGCCAAAAATGGAGAGATTTATGCCAAGACTAGAGCTGAAACTTCTTCCCCCCCATTAAGATGTTCCTTCTGGGGGGTGAAGGGACATTATTAGAATCCTATATTTGCTTCTACCTCCCTAATGACTGTTTCTAACTGGTTCAATAATTTATAGATGGCCTCTGAGGCATAACCAGGTTTCCTGAGCTGTAAAAGTCACTCTAGTTCCAAGGACTTTTCCTACTTAGCTATAGGTGACATATAAGCCCATGATTGATATTGATTGTTCGGACATCTTATCACTTACTTAAGTGGGTGGGGTAATTTGATAGAATAAATCAATCAACCCCACCCTTATAGGTACATCTCACTAAGAAACTATAAATTCAAAGGAACATCTCACTTCTATACTAGAGTAAATTTACTATGCTTTCAGATTTGATCTGCAGGATTCAGAAGACTAGAAGTACTATGATTGAGGTGTCAGTCTTTCTTCCCTCCTCAAATTCTAAATCTTACTTTATTGCTTCAGCACTCCATAATTTCATCACTGTGTATTCTAACTCCTTTCATGCCTTAGGAGATAATCTTTATGAGTTGCTATGGTGGATAAAAACCATGACCCTTGGTTGCTCTCTGGGGATGACCCTTTCTAATTTGAGCTGAGTTGGTCCTTAGACAAGAGATACCAGTTCATCCCTGTGTCTACATTTAAAACATGTCTAGGTGAGCAGACTGGTCAAAGGAGATATCTTTAAAAGAAAATAATTTCAGACAATTGGTCACATCAAGCCTGCTTGAAAAAGTTTTGGTTTTCTGAAGTTTAGAAAAACTATTTTTTTTTAAACCCTTAACTTCTGTGTATTGGCTCCTTGGTGGAAGAGTGGTAAGGGTGGGCAATGGGGGTCAAGTGACTTGCCCAGGGTCATACAGCTGGGAAGTGTCTGAGGCCAGATTTGAACCTAGGACCTCCCGTCTCTAGGCCTGACTCTCAATCCACTGAACTACCCAGCTGCCCCCTAGAAAAACTTTAAAGAGAAAAAATACTATAAAACTTAACAATTCCTTGATTTCTAAATAATTGAGTAGTTAGAATAAAGTTCCCTGATTTTGCCATTAATAACATTTGTTTTCAATGATAATAGGCTTCAGCTATTCTGGACAATACTTTCCATATCTGGAAACTTCTAGATCCTTGAAAGGGATTAAAAAACCCCACCAACAAAACAATGCACTCTACAACATAATTCTTTATTCATAACAAACAATTGAAAAAAGAATAACAAAATAAAAAACCTTCAACTAGTTCTGGTAAATACAAATGAAACTGGATGGGATGAAAAGCAAAGAGCTTCTAGTAATTAATTATTCTCTACCACTGTGGAGAGTCATGCAAATGGATTAATCCCGGAGTTATACAATAACTAGTCTCATTATTAAAAATAAAAATCATAGTAATGGTTGATATTGAAGAACTTTACAAAGTGCCTTTCATATATTTAACCCTCACAACTCAGTGAGGTTAGTAGCATCAATTTTATTGTTCCCATTTTACTGATGATGGAATTTAGCTGTAAAATTCAAGGACTGAAATAACTAGCCCATGGCCACATAGCTGATAAATGGCAGAGATGATCAAGAATTCTGGCCTTCCCAACTCTAATTCCAGAGCTCTTTCCATGATCATCTCTGGACTTGGAATTCTGGAATTCTAGTTTTTAAAATGGATGCAAAGTAATTTACCCAAGAAGACAACTCTACCTTAACAGCAAACTAGGCGGCACAGTGAATAGAGGGTAAGATCTGGAGTCAGGAGGACATGGGTTCAAATCTGGACTCAGATGTGACCCTGGGCAAGTCGCTTAACTCTTATGGCCTCAGTTTCCTCATTTGTAAAATAAACTGGAGAAGGGAATGGCAAACCACATCAGTATCTTTGCCAAGAAAACCCTAAGTGGGGTCTTGAAGAGTTGGGCATGACTGAAACGACTGAACAACAACAACTTAATTTTTAAAAATATATAATAATCTTCAAACTCCATCCTTCTGCTTTCCCCTCCTTTAGTCTTTATCCTTGACTCCTTTTTGTGCAACATGCAGACACATCATACATACATACTCATACACATATACGCTCCCTCCTCCTGCCCTCCAGTATGTATTGTGCCAACCTGAGCCTGGAGACCCCTGGCTGTGATCTTCCTTGGTGTCCTTAAATTCAAGTTTAGGCTTGTGCACAAGTCCACTAGGATGACCTTAAAGGATAAAGGCGGACTCCTAGCTTTCTCCATGTGCACTGTCTGAGGCTGTGCCAATCCTTTATTATTCTTGAAAGGCATTCATCAAGCAGACCCCTTGAAAATGACTTCTAAAGGAGCCCTGTCTTACCTGTAGTTTAGCAAAGACCTGGCTTTGTACCAGCAGTGTTCAAATAGATCTAAAGTGACCAGTTCAAAGACAACTTCAATTAGGTTCCTTTGCTTTTGTTCTCAGAGCCTAAAGAATTCACTCCTACATGATTCGTGCTGATCATGAGAACCTGCCCATGGAAGAAGCCTGCTTGCTGGCTACCTGTTTGTGGAATAAATCCATCACTGTACATTTGGTACTGTATTTGGCCAGTGATGTAATAGGATTGTGCTTTAAAGATCAATGAATGCCTGGTGGGGCCAACAGGGATCAATGGAGGTTAGAGAAGGGAATGATGAAAACATGAGTTATTTGTACGCTAAACAGCTGAGTGGTGAAACAGCTGGCAGGTTCAGGGCATTTGTGTGAGGCTGAGAGTTGGTGGTGGTATATGGGTGACATCACAAGCATTTCATAAATAACCGGCATTATCAAGCTGCTTTCTTCGGCAAAATAATAATGGGTGGATCTCTTCCAGCCTCCAAATGTTTAATGAGCCTTAGCAGGGACAGTAATGTTTTTTATCAGGAACTCATTAAATTGCAGCCATTTGTGGAATGGAATGTCAGGGCAGAGAAAAGGCTTAGACCAAAACTACCCAGAGGTGGGGAATAAAAGAAAGAAAAATGGCTAAGAGGATTCTAGGAGGGGGGGTGCTGACAAACTGGAGGTCAACCAGCACCATGGAAGCTAGCAGGCTTACTGAGATGGAGCAGCTCTGGAAAGGACCTCTCTTCAAGCTGGTCTGGGGTTCAAGGGCTTGGCAGAAGCTTGCCCAAATTAAAGGAAAAAAAAGCAGAGTATTGTTTCTAGAGTATTGCCCATTCTGGACTGAGAAGCACCATGGTGTTGGCAGGGAAGGAAGGGCCTTTTTCAATGATATTTTGAATGGAGCTGCAACAGCAGCAATTAAGTGCACAGTTAATTCAAAGAACTAAGTGAAAGATGAAGAAAAAAATTCGGTTTTCAGTAAGGAATTAAATGATCAACAAAACCTCCTGTTGGAGATATCTGGCTCTTAAACAGGACCTTTTCAGACAAATGAGACCAGGCTTGTTTGTTTTCTATTCCCTTCAAAAAGCAACAACAGCAGTAGACACATAGTTCCTGTCTGACTGTCCTAAAAGTACAATGGGAATATGTTGGCTTTCCTCCCAGAAAGCAAGGTTTTAGGTTAGATCTCTTCGGAGATCCAGCAGGGATCTAGAGACTACAGAAACCAGAGGAATGGAGTTTCACAGGTGGGCTTTCTTTCCTGGTCCTCCCCCACCCCAAAGCCCTGCAGCCAAACAGGCCCCAGGTGAGTAGACTTAAAGCTTTAGCAAAAGCATAATAAATTGCAGAGAACAGAAGGACCTCAGGGTTTCATCCTGGCACACAATGCTTCTGACATTCTGAGATGTTTTAGTCACAGCTATTGTTCAACAAGAATTAGCAGCAGGAGAAGACAGCAGGACATTTTCCTAGAATCCATTGTGGGACAATATTAGCTTCATTTGAAAAGGAGGTTTTACCCCCCTCATAAATGAGGCAGGATAACCCAGGAGATAAAGACTTTCCCTCAAAACCAGGAAGAACCAAGTTCAAGTCTTACCTCTGACTTACTGATTCATTTGAGGTCTTAGTACTTTAGGCAATGCTTTAAATTGCAGAGAAGGTGTTGTATTGACCTGCATGGGAATTTCTTTAACAGGAAGTTCCCTATAACAGTAACCTCAAAGGTCCTGTCTCTAGCTCTCTTGTCCACACGTACACACATCATATTTATACAAGTATATATACAAGATATATGTGTGATATGTGATGTGCATGTACAAATATAATACATGTCGGAGATATATGTAGACAAAACACACAAGAACATACTTATATACATTTACATACATGTGTATGTATACGTAAATACACATAACTTCCATCAACTTCCATTTCCAAAATGAGAGTGGGACAATGCCCAATTTGGGGGGTGGGTTTTGGGGCTAGATTTTTCTGGGGCATAGGAACAACTGAAAATTCACAGTTGTGAAATCGAGAGGCAGAGATTCTAGATCTTAGTTTATATAGTACAAGATATTGCAGAAGTCTTAGTGGAGTTTTTAAAAAATTTTTTAAAAAATTTTTATTTTTTAGAAAAGTTATCATGGTTACGTGATTCATGTTATTACTTTCCCCTTCACCCCCCGACTTCTCCCCCCCCAACAGCCAATGCACATTTCCCCTGGTTTTAACGTGTATCATCAATCAAGACTTATTTCCAAATTGTTGATAGTTGCATGGTTGTGGTAGTTTTGGGTCTACATCCCCAATCATATCTGCCTCAACCCATGTGTTCAAGCAGTTGCTTTTCTTCTGTGTTTCCTCTCCTATAGTTCTTCCTCTGAATGCAGGTAGGGTTCTTTTCCATAAATCCCTCAGAGCTGTCCTGGGTCATTGCTTTGCTTCTAGTACAGACATCCATTACATTCAATTTTTTCTCTTTTTTTTAAATTTAAACATTTATTAATATTCATTTTTAACATGGTTACATGATTCATACTCCTACTTTCCCCTTCACCCCCCGCACTGCCCCCACCCATGGCCGACGCACATTTCCACTGGTTTTGTCATGTGTCCTTGATCAAGACCTATTTCCAAATTGTTGATAGTTGCATTGATGTGGTAGTTTCGAGTCCACATCCTCAATCATGTCCACCCCAACCCATGCGTTCAAGCAGTTGTTTTTCTTATATGTTTCCTCTCCTGCAGTCCTTCCTCTGAATGTGGGTAGCGTTCTTTACCATAAATCCCTCAGAATTGTCCTGGGTCATTGCATTGCTGCTGGTACAGAAGTCCATTACATTTGATTTTACCACAGTATATCAGTCTCTGTGTACAATGTTCTTCTGGCTCTGCTCCTTTCCCTCTGCATCAGTTCCTGGAGGTCTTTCCAGTTCACCTGGAACTCCTCCAGTTTATTATTCCTTTTAGCACAATAGTATTCTATCACCCGCATATACCACAGTTTGTTCAACCATTCCCCAATTGAAGGGCATACCCTCCTTTTCCAGTTTTTTGCCACCACAAAAAGCGCAGCTATAAATATTTTTGTACAAGTCTGTTTATTTATGATCTCTTTGGGGTACAAACCCAACAATGGTATGGCTGGATCAAACGGCAGGCATTCTTTTATAGCCCTTTGAGCATAGTTCCAAATTGCCAGCCAGAATGGTTGGATCAGTTCACAACTCCACCAGCAATGCATTAATGTCCCAATTTTGCCACATCCCCTCCAACATTCATTACTCTCCCCTTCTCTCATTTTAGCCAGTCTGCTAGGTGTGAGGTCAAACCTCAGCATTGTTTTGATTTGCATTTCTCTAATTATTAGAGATTTAGAGCACTTTCTCATGTGCTTATTGATAGTTTTGATTTCTTTATGTGAAAATTGCCTATTCATGTCCCTTGCCCATTTATTGATTGGGGAATGGCTTGATTTTTTATACAATTGCTTTAACTCCTTATATATTTGAGTAATTAGACCCCCGTCAGAGTATTTTGTTATAAAGATTTTTTCCCAATTTGTTGTTTCCCTTCTGACTTTGGTTGTGTTGTTTTTGTTTGTACAGAAGCGTTTTAATTTAGTATAATCAATCATCCCATTCACATTCAGAGTTATAATCATCAGTTGTGTATTCCCCAACATTTTGGTATTCTCTCTGAGTTCTACCCCTTCTTCTTAGGCTATTTCCTTTTAAACCAGTGATTTGTTTTAAACCAGTAACCCTTGTCCCCTCCCTTGATTTACTACCCTTTCTACCTCCTCCCTTGTTATTCCCCTCTTTCTATTTTTAAGGCCTAATGAATTCCCTCTCCCTTCTCCTCCCCTCCCTTTTTTGACCTCCCCACTCTTCTGCTTCCCTTGGTTTAACCCTTCTGACTTTCTCAGTATGGTTAGATATAGTTCTATATCTCAATGGATATAGCTACTCTTCCCTCTCAGGGTTAATTCCATTGAGAGTAAGGTTTAAATATTACCTCTTAATGTTCTCTTCCTCTCCTTATTATAATAGTATTCATCCCCTCCCCTTCCCATGCCCTCTTTGTTTGTAAGAGAATATCCTATTTTTCTTATTCATTCAAGTTTCTCTTGGTGTCTTCTACTATTCAACCCCCTCTTTCCCACCCACCCCCTTATCATCTTACACCATTTAGTACTCCAACCTTTCCCTGTGAATAATTCTTCTAATTACTATAATAGTGGATACTATAATAGTGAATAGAGTTAGCTACAGAGAATTACACACAACATTTCTCCATATAGGAATACAAATAATTAGATCTTATTAAATCCCTTAAAGAGGCAAATTTAAAAATAAGAGTTTCCTTCTTTCCCCTCTGTTTCTTATTTACCTTTTCATGTTTCTCTTGCTTTTTGTGGTTGGATATTGAACTTTCCATTTAGTCCTGGTCTTTTCTATGCAAATACTTGGAAATATTCTATCTTGTTGAATGCCCAAACTTTCCCCTGGAAGTATATAGTCAGTTTTGATGGGTAGGTGATCCTTGGTTGTAGATCCAGTTCTCTTGCCTTTCTGAATATCATATTCCAAGCCTTGCGGTCTTGTAGTGTGGAGGCTGCCAGATCCTGTGTGATCCTGATTGGTGCTCCTTGATATCTAAATTGTCTCTTTCTGGCTTCTTGTAAAATTTTTTCTTTTACTTGGAAGCTCTTGAATTTGGCTATTATATTCCTGGGGGTTGTCTTTTCAGGGTTTAGGGTAGAGGGCGATCTATGGATCCTTTCAATGTCTATATTACCCTCTTGTTGCAGAACTTCAGGGCAATTTTGCTGAATAATTCCCTTTAGAATGGAGTCCAAATTTCTATTAATTTCTGCTTTTTCAGGAAGATCAATTATTCTCAGATCATCTCTTTTAGACCTGTTTTCTTGATCTGTCCATTTCTCAGTGAGATATTTCATGTTTCCTTCTATTTTATCAGTCTTTTGACTTTGCTTTATTTGTTCTTGTTGTCTTGAGAGATCATTGGTTTCTACTTTCCCAATTCTTGTCTTTAGAGACTTTAGAGCAGAAAAGCTATATTCTTTTGATTTTCCTTTTCGATTTTGTCTATCCTGTTTTCTAGCTGTTTGATTTTGGTCTCCAATTTGCTCATCAATTCTTTTGATTCGGGGGCATCTTTTTCTAATTGCCCAATTCTAGCCTTTAGAGAATGGTTTTTGGCTATAATCTTTTGGTTTTCCTTTTGAATTTGGTCTATTTGGTTCTTCAAGGCTTCCAGTTGGCCATTTCTGGTCTTCAATTTGCTTATCAATTCATTTGATTTCTGAGCCTCACTTTCCAATTGTGAAATTCTGCCTTTTAAACTTTTATTTTCTTGCCAGTTCTCAACCATCTTTCTCATAATCTTAGATTTGAACTCTTCAATAGCTTGTGACCAGTTTTCATTTTTGGGGGAACTTTTGGATATGATTACTTGTTTGTTCTCCTCTGCTGTTTGCTCTGTTGTCTGGATTTTTTCTGTGTAAAAGTTGTTGAGTGTTAAAGATTTCTTCTTGATCTTTCTCTTCTGGGGTTCTTGTCTCTGGCTTGCCATTGTTAGCCCAGAGCCCTCTCAGCTTTATCCTCACACCCAGGGTCTGTCTGTGCTCTTTGGGCTCCTGATGTCTCAGGTCTAGTTGTTCTCAAGGTCAAGCCTCCTGGTGGTCCCCTTGCTTGTTCCTCTGCCCAAAGCTCCTTTAACAGTCTCAGGGCACTGCTTTTACAGTCGTGCACCCCTCTGCACTGGGTCCCCACCCACGGTCTGTGCCTGCTCTCAGAATCCCCATTTGCAGCTGCAACTGCGCCTGTGCTCAAGGTCTGTGTTCAAAGTCCATGTGTTCTTTAGCCTTTTTCCGTCTTAAGTCTTGCTGCTCTCAGGAACAGGTCCTGGTGACCCCAGGTAGCTGTCAAGGACTTAATGGATGCCCCAAACTTTCTCTAACTCTTGTGTACTGGCTTTGTCCCTGTAGGTCGTGTGGGGTGGGAGGGGTTGCTCAGCTCGCATTTTAGTGAGAGCTGTTTCACCCCCTTATAGCATGGAAATGGCGCAATCCCAAGTACCTTCAATGCTGTGCCATGTTGTGGGGTCCCTTCATTCATCTGGATTTGTTTTTATGTCCCCTTGAGGAATCCTATATGTTTCGGTTAGGAGAGGTTAAGCAGCTGCTTTTTACTCTGCTGCCATCTTAACCCGGAACCCTTAGTGGAGTTTTAAGCTGTTAAAGGTTAAAACTCTAATAGACTTTGTGATACTCCAGTAGACCTAAACTAATGGAAATAGGATGCTGAAAAGAATTGACTTGACTAATTTTCCAATTTCTGAACAAGATTAAGGACATATATTTTGCTTGGAAAACAAAACAAAAAATCTATCCATAAATGACCAATGGAACCTCTTAAATCAGTAGGTCATCACTACATGATTATTGAATGAGTCTCTAGCTCTGCCCTTACCTGTATCCATATTTATACCTATATCTCTATATCTATCTATTCATGCTTACGTGTACCTATATGCACTCTTTTAACTACATCTATAGGCATATCTGCACCCACATAGCTTTCTCCTTCCCACTTTCTGGTTCCTCCTATCTATTCATATTAACTTTTGTCCATATCAACCCATTTCTACAATTATATCCATATTTATTTATTTGGTTACATATAACCATTTCTGTAGTTGCATAAATATCTATATCTTTACTTATGTCTTTAGTAACATCTGAATCTTTACATATGAGAGCAATTTGAATAGTGAACCAGTCAAAAAAGGAAGAGAAGCATCCACAATATAGGATAAAGCAGTAGAATTTGAAAAGCTAGAAATTCTACTTTACAGCAAAAGAAATATAATTGTAGATATCAGTTCAAATATTTAATTAACTGTTTACACATGATAAAGGACAATAAAGTCAACAATACAATTCATATCTCTTAGAGCCTGCCTGAAAACTAATGTTGGGGAAACCAAAGATGTTTAGACATAAATTGTGTTTGAAGTGAGCACAGCTGATCCATCCAGCAACAGTTGAATACGTGGAACAGAAGCTCCAGAGAGTTGTCAGAGTTAGACTGAGAAATTTAGGAATAATCTCCATAGAAGTGATAGTTGGAGCCAGTCATTAGTCAATTATCAAGCATTTGTTAAATACCTACTAGGTGCTATGCTAAGTGCTGGGAATATAAAGAAAGGAAAAAGATAACCTCTGCTCTCAAAGAGCCCACAGCCTAATAGAGGAGAGAAAATGCAAACAATTGTATAGAAACAAGATATATAAAGGATAAAAATGGATAAAATTTCGGAGTAAAGGCACTAAGATTAAGGAGGATAGGGAAAGGCTCCTTAGAGGAGGTGAGACTTTGACATGAAGGAATCCAGGGAAGGAAAGAGGAAGAGATGAGAAGGGAGAGAATTCCAGGGACAGTAATTGAATATGCTTAGAGAAGGAAGATGTAGCATTTTTGTTCCAGGAACAGTAAGAAAGCCAGTGTCACAACCTCATATCTATCAGACTGGTTAATCTGGCAAAAGAGGAAAATGATAAATGTGGGAAGGGATATGGAAAAAAATTACAAAACCAGGACATGAATACACTGTTGGTGGAGGTATGAACTGATATAACCATTTTTGAAAACAACCTGGAACCAAGCCCAAACAACTTTCAAACTGTGCATATCAATACTACTATTAGGTACATATTGCAGAGAGATTAAATAGATTTAAAAAACCCACCTGTATTAAAAAATACTACCTGTATAAAAATATTTGTAGCAGCTCCTTTTTTGGTGGCAAAGAATTAGAAACTGAAGGGATATCTATAAACAGGAGAACGGCTGAAAAAGCAGTAGTGTATCAATGTAATGGAATACTATTGTGCCATAAGAAATGACAAACAAGATGTTCACACACACACACACACACACACACACACACACACAACTAAAAAGACTTATATAAACTGATGCAAAGTGAAATGAGCAGAACCATGAGGATATTGTGCATAGTAAAAGCAATAATGTTGGATGATCAACTGTGAATGACTTAAACTATTATCAACAAGGCAAGGATCCAGGACAACCCCAAGATACTCTTGATGAAAAAGGATACCCACCACCATTGAAGGAACAATGGAGTCTGAATAAAGATTGAAATATGCCATTTTCATTTTATTTTGTCCATTAATTTTTCTCTATGTGTCTTATTTCGTAATATGACAAACATGGAAATATGTGTTATATGATATATTTACAACTTATATATAACCTACCTTTTTGGAGAGGAGGGAGGGATAGAAGGAAGAAATAATGAATTACAAAATGTCAGAAAATGAATATTAAAAATTGTATTGACATAATCTGGGAAAAAATTGTTCTAAAACTGTCACTGGATTATAGAGTACAGGTATCTGTGGGACAAAAAGTAAGGCATAAGCTGACTGGAAAGATAGGAAGAAGCTAGGTTACAAAGGGATTAAAAAACTAAAGAGATGATATTTTATCTTTTTTGTTGGTGGTGCTATGAGAGCAGATGAAATCTCCAGAAGAGATTAAAGAGGCAAAAACAAACGACATATGCAGTACCATCAATATCTCTGTGATTCTGAAGTAGGAGCTTAACATTCGAACTTCTTACTACTGATGTGGTTTAAAACATTTTATGCCAAACACCATCAGCTCTTTAGACCTATAATGTCCTAAAAAAGAGAACTACAAATGTTATGAGAACCAATAATTTCCTACAGTGATCAGTTATAACTTTTTTTTTACTGTTTTTTAAATTTATATTTTTAAATTTTTATTTAGAATATTTTTCCATGGTTACATGATTCGCCCCCTGATTTCTCCTCCCCACTCTTAAAGCTAACAAGCAGTTCCACTGGGTTATACACGTATCATTATTCAAAACCTATTTCCATGTTACTCATATTTGCAGTAGAGCGATTCTTTAACATCGAAACCCTACTCACATCCCTAATGTACTATGTAGTCAATCATATATTTTTCTAATGCCTTTCTGGTTCTACAGGTCTTTCTCTGAATGTGGATAGCATTCTTTCTCCCAAGTTCCTCTGGATTGTCCTGGGTCACTGTATTGTTACTGTTAGAAAAGTCCATTATGTTCGATTGTGCCATAATGTATTGGTCTTTGTGTACAATGTTCTCCTGATGCAGAGTGAAAGGAGCAGAACCAATTCCTTGAGGTGGTTCCAGTTCACATGGAATTCCTCCAGTTCATTATTTCTTTTAACACAATAATATTCCATCACCATTATATATCACAATTTGTTCAACCATTCCCCAATCAATGGGCATCCCCTCATTTTCCAATGAATATTTTTGTACAAGTCTTTCCCCTTATGATCTCTTTGGGATACAAACCCAGCAGTGGTATGGCTGGATCAAAGGGTAGGCATTCATTTTGTGCATAGTTCCTTTGTACATAGTTCCAAATTGCCCTCCAGAATGGTTGGACTAATTCACAACTCTACCAGCAGTGTATTAGTGTCCCAATTTTACCATATCCCCTCCAACATTTATCACTTTCCTTTGCTGTCATATTGACCAATCTGTTAGGTGTGAGGTGGTACCTCAGAGTTGTGTTAATTTGCATTTCTCTAATCAGGAGGGATTTTTTTATGTGGTTATTGATAGTTTTGATTTCATCCTGCCTATTCATGCCCCTTGACCATATTTCAATTGGGAAATGGCTTGGTTTTTTGTAGATTTGACTTCGTTCCTTATATGTTTGGGAAATTAAACCCTTGTAAGAGAGTTTTGTTATTAAAATGTTCTCCCATTTTGTTGCTTTCCTTCTAATTTTGGTGGCATTGGTTTTGTTTGTTCAAAATCTTTTTAATTTGATGTAATCAAAGTCATCATTTTACATTTTGCAACGTTCTCTACCTCTTGCTTGGTCTTAAATTCCTTCCTTTCCCACAGATCTGACAAGTATACTAACCTATGTTCACCTAATTTATTTATGATTTCACTCTTTATATTTAAGTCATTTACCCATTTTGAATTTATCTTGGTATAGGTTGTGAGATTCTGATTTAAACCTAATTTTCCTCATACTGTTTTCCAATTTTCCCAGTAGTTTCTGTCAAATAGTGAATTCTTGTCCCCAAAACTAGGGGTTTTTGGGTTTATTGAACATTATCTTACTGAAGTCATTTACTCCTAGTCCATTCCATTGATCCACTCTTTGGTCTCTTAGCCAGTACCATATTGTTTTGATGAACACTGCTTTATAGTACAGTTTAAGATCTGGTACTGCTAGACCCCTTTTCTTCACATTTTTTTCATTATTTACCTAGATATTCTTGATCTTTTGTTCTTCCAGATGAACTTCTTTATAATATTTCCTAATTCTATAAAAATGTTGTTTAGTACTTTGATAGGTATGGCACTGAATAAGTAGATTGATTTGGGTAGGATTGTCATTTTTATTATATTAGCTCTTCCTACTCAGGAACAGTTACTGTTTTTCCAATTGTTTAGATCTAGTTTTAATTGTGTGAAAAGTGTTTTGTAGTTGTGTTCATATAATTCCTGTGTTTGTTTTGGCAGATAGATTCCTAAGTATTTCATATTGTCTAGATCAGTGTTGGGCAAACTTTTTAAAGAAGGGGCCAAAGGAAAGGAAATGCTCATCTGTTAGTCTGTTTCTAAGGCAACTATTTCGAAATTTCATTGTGTCGTATCCTACTCATTGTATTTGTCAGATTAGGAATAATGTCACACAGCCGAATAGAACATTACAGGGGGCCCGCATCTGGCCCACATCTGGCCCGTGCACTGCAGTTTGCCCATCACTGGTCTAGAGTGATTTTAACTGGAGTTTCTCTTTCTAACTCTTGCTGCTGAGATGTGTTGGAAATATATAGAAATGCTGATGATTCAAATGGGTTTATTTAGTACCCTGCAACTTTACTAAAGTTGTTAATTATTTCCACTAGTCTTTTTTTTTTAACCCTTGTACTTCGGTGTATTGTCTCATAGGTGGAAGATTGGTAAGGGTGGGCAATGGTGGTCAAGTGACTTGCCCAGGGTCACACAGCTGGGAAGTGGCTGAGGCTGGGTTTGAACCTAGGACCTCCTGTCTCTAGGCCTGACTCTCACTCCACTGAGCTACCCAGCTGCCCCCTCCACTAGTCTTTTACTTGATTTTCTGGGGTTCTTTAAGTAGACCATCATATCATCTGCAAAGAGTGATAGTTTAGTCTCCTCACTGCTTACTTTAAGCCCTTCAATTTCCTTTTCTTCTCTAATTGCTACTGCTAGTATTTCTAGTACAATATTGAAAAAGAGAGGTAATAATGGGCATCCTTGCTTCACTCCTGAACTTATTGGGAAGGCTTCTAACTTGTCCCCATTACAGATGATACTTGCTGATGGTTTTAAATATATACTGTTTATTATTTTGAGAAATGACCCTTCTATTCCTATACTTTCTAGTGTTTTCAATAGGAGTGAGTGTTGTATTTTGTAAAAGTTTTTTTTTCTGCATCTATTGAGATAATCATGTGATTTCTGTTGGTTTGATTCTTGATATGGTCAATTATGTGGATGGTTTTCCAAATATTAAACCATCCTTGCATTCCTGTTATAAATCCTGATCATAGTGAATAACGCTCATGATCTCTTGCTGGAATCTTTTTGCTAATACTCTGTTTAAGATTTTTTGCATCTATGTTCATTAGGGAGATTGGTCTGTAGCTTTCTTTCTCAGTTTTTGGTCTGCCTAGTTTTGGAATCAGTACCATATTTGTGTCATAAAAGGAATTTGGTAAAACTCCTTCTTTGCTTATTTTGTTAAGTAATTTGTATAGTATTGGGATTAATTGTTCTTTAAAGATTTGATAGAATTCACTTGTGAATTCATCTGGCCTTGAGGATTTTTTTCTTAGGAAGTTCCTTAATGACTTGTTCAATTTCTTTCTCTGATATTGGATTATTTAAGTATTCTATTTCTTCTGCTGTTAATCCAGGCAGTTTATATTTTTGTAAATATTCGCACATTTCATCTAGATTGTCATATTTATTGCTATATAATTGAGCTGTTATAACTCCTAAATCACATGGTATGAAGACTACAATCTCCTAAATTTTATGATACATAAAGTATAAAAACATCAAGGAAATCCATTATGGCAGTGTGGCAAAGTGAATAGAGAGTCAGCCTTGGAATAAGACCTAGGTTTAGGTCGTGCCTCCGATATGTACTGTCCCTGTTACCTTGTGCAAGTCACTGGACAAGACTTTTAGGCTAGAAGATGTAGCAATGGGGCAATTCTGAACTGGTAGAAGGAATTTCCTTATGTGAATGAAACCAAAGGTCCTATTAAAAACATAAAAGGAATTGTCTCATATCCATTCATTATTGGGAAATTTTCCCCATGTATCATATTTAACAGATTAACTGAACTTAAGTACTTTGCAGGAAAGTTACTGCGGACTCCCTTCTAGTTATGGGATGAGTTTGGTAACATAGTTTGGGTACCTTTAGGAGCCATGAATGCTCTCATTCTGTGATGCTTCGTGGACTTAACAATAACTAAGTCCATATTTGTGGCCAATCTTGAAAGTCTGGAGTAATCTAAAAACATATGCTTGGGAAGAAATGATGACCTGAGAGATAGAGAGAGCACTCCAATGCATAGCCTATGACTAATGGCACCAAATAAGACGGAGTTCCTTCACTCTTATTGTTTATATCTATTTTTCAGGATCAATGGTCTTATAATGCCTTACAAGATGGTGGCTGAGATATTGGCAAGTCTATGTAAGGCAGAAGCATGTTCATTTCTTATCATTATGGTAGCAAACTTAGAAGGTGAAAGGTAAGTGTTCAAGGTCTCCTATCTGTTGAGAACTGCACTTTTTATTAAACCCTTCCCTTCTACCTTAGAATTGTTACTAGTATTGGTTCCAAGGTAGAAGAGTAGTAAGGGAAAGGCAATTGAACTTAAGTTACTTACCCAGGGTCATACAGCTAGGAAGTGTCTGAGGGCAGACTTGAAAGAGAGTTTCACTTCTAAGACTTAATGAAACACATTTTTCTTTATGAACCTTTAGGGTACATGTCCCCCCAGTAAGACTGTTGAATCATTTTGCCAAGTCTGAGCTTTGCCTCTGTCTGATTGTTATTCTGCTGCCCAGATCACCTACATGCAACAGTTGTTAACCTGCTAAATGGAAAGCCATCAAAACCATCTGTGATCTCTTGGTAGAATTGCCCCTTGGCAAGGAAACCTTTGAAGGAAAAAAAAATAACTGTTGAGCAGGTGAAAACGGGTGCTTTATGGACAGTTGACAAAACACTCCTGACAGACTCTAGAATTACAGTCAACAGCACCCCGTAAATAAATGTCATGTCACGGCGGTCCCTATTTGGTTTTATGGGACTTGGACTTAGCACCCTGTCGTAGCATCAAGTGGAGCCTCATTTTGTTGACATTGGGGCAAGACTTAGGTTAATTCAAAATGCTTGTGTTAAGCACTCATAACCTGCCCCTAGGGTCCTATTGAGATGTGCACCCCTGAATGAAATTTCACTTGACTGTGGTGATGGAAAATAGAAATCAGTCAGAAGAATTCCTTTGCTGTGAATATTTCTTTTGTTTCCATTTGCTGTTAGCTGAGCAGTTACAGCCTTTCCTGCTGCTATCATCAGCTTTCTCATTTTGCAAAGAATTTTCTGGCCCCTGGCTTTAGCGGGGTTCTTCTCCTGAGTCTAACACCTTGGCTGTATGATAGCTATTTGTAACTTTAGGTCCCTTCCCATTGATCCTGTCTGCCACTACGTTTTGCACAGTTTAGATGAATGAATGAATTTAGTAAGCACTTGCTGTTATTCAGTCATTTGTCTGACTCTGGTGATCCCGTTTGAGGTTTTCTTGGTAAAGATACTTTAGTGGTTTGCCATTTCCTTCTCCTGCTCATTTTTGAGATGAAGAAACTGAGGAAGACAGAGGTTAAGTGACTTGTACAGAGTCACACAACTAGTAAGTGTCTGAGGCCAGATTTGAACTCATGAGGACTCCAGACTCAGTGTGCCACCTTTCTGCTCCATCTTGAGCTCTTACTATGTGCCAAGTACTTTGGCAAACACTGGGGATACAAGTAGGAAAATTAAGACAGAAACCTCAGCTCTGGAGTGGAGTTCAGCTCATGAAATGGATGAAGGAAGAGAATTCAAATGATAGTACTGCTGGGTTTATTCTGTATAACTGCAGTAGTTTGGATGGCTTTGGGGCCAATGCAGGAACTATTTGTCTCATTCAGGATAACTGAATCCCCAGAACAGTGCTCTGTAGTCACCCCTGAGGTAGAAAGTGAGGAAAACAAAGAGTCCTTAAAAATAAACTTAGGTGACTTGGCAGAGAGAGCCCTGATTCTTGAGTCAGGAAAATGGAATTTAAATTTAGGCTCAGACACTTAGTAATGATGTGACCCAGGGTAAGTCACTAAACCTCTGTTTGCCTCAATTTTCTTATCTGTAAAATGGTGATGGATAAACTTCCTAGAGTTGTCATGAAGATAAAATGTTATGATATTTGTAAAGAACTTTGTAATCCTTAAATCACTAAATACATTTTAGCTATTATTCTTATTCTATGGCTATATAACATCTGGATCATAGAATCCCATCAGCCAGTGCATATTTCATAAGGTGCATCCCAGACTACAGAGTGGCCCCTTTGGTTGACAATTGTATAACATAGCCTGAGAAAAGTATCAAGTTTGGAGATAATGGTAAAATTTGAGAGTGACATCTGCTCATATTTTATAGGCTCTCTGGGATTTGCTTGTTTTTCCATTTTATTGGCTTTCAAAGAGAACTACATCAAAGGAAATACCAAATCTTCACCTTAGTGATCAGCTTTGATTCTCTCTGAGTCTTCAATGGGAACTCACTCTGCCAAAAGCTAAAAGTAGAAGATAGGTATGGGACTCATTTGATCTAACTGGAAACCCAAAGTAATTTGATAAATTTCCTAACAATATCCCATTTGACTTTCCATATTATACCTTTTATAACCTTTTGACAAAAATACAATTTAGATAAATCACAGCTTCGGAAGAACCTGCAGCTGAGAAATACAATAAGGCAGATTATAGGGTTTTTCATGAATGTCATCCCCAAAGAGTTAGAGCCAAATTATTGAGAACCTGTAGGGGGAAATAAAACTCAAGGCTGTATTTATCTGTAATTTTATTTGTTCCAAGGCCAGCCTGACTTCAGAAAAACAAAGACCTGTTGTAGAATGTAAGGTTTTCTCTAGCATTAGATGCTGTACTGGGTCTGGACTCTATGGACTAACCCTGGTAATTAGCATATGCATAATAGCCCAACAGCAATGGGTGATGATTACATAGTGCATATACAAATTAGAAGTAATTATCAGGTAGGCTCAGGTTTCTACCCTACTCACTACTGGATCAGAAAGTCACTTTAGTTCATTCAACAAACATTTACTAGGTCTACTATTATGAGAGGTCTTGAAGGCTTTGTCCTGCATCCTTTGACTAACTGCAGCCCCCCAAAAGAGATCTCCTACTTCAACCTTTAGAACAATGTCTTATATATTTTGTTTGTACCTAATATGCTTTTTGAGTGTATAACTGTATGAGATATGTATCAGGATGTCTTTATTTTTGGCCTGGAACATAGTAGGTCCTTAGTAAATACTAGCTGACTGACTAATTGGCAAATGAAGGGATATCTTGAATGTGTATCAAGCTGGAGAATTTCCTGGCCCCAATCCATATTAGTCAAGTGCCAGTTTTTTATATTTTTTCGTGTCATAGACACGTTTTGGCAATCTAGTGAAATGTATGTACTCTCAGAATAATGTTTTTAAATGCATAAAATAGCTAGGATTACAAAGGAAATCAATTATACTTAAATTTAGATATTGAATTAAAAAAACTGTTTATGCACATGAGATTAAGAACCCTTGCTATATAGGGTAGATAGGCAAAAATGTTTTCTATGTGATAACTATCTCTATTTTAAATAACCTGTCAAAACACTTATTAAACCCACTGAAACTAACAAACTTTTAACCTAATTGCTATCTAGCCATGGTTCCCCCATCTGGATTTTATAAAGTCAATTTCTTTTTTCATTCAAGCCAAGGTTCTATAGCATATCCACGTTTTTTTTTTTTAAATTCTGATGATGTTGTCCAACATGTTGGTTCTCGCTCCCAGCTGTGTGTCATCTGAAAATTTGATGACCATGCCATCTATATCTTTATCCAAGTCTTTCATGAAAAATGTTCAATAGCTCAGTGCCAAGCACAGATTCCTGGGGCACCTCTGCTGGAAATCTTCATGGCTGACCTCCAATGTTTAACACTTCGGTTTTAAGTCCTGCCAATCAGTGATGAACCTGTCTAATTGTACCATAATCTAACACATTATCTCCACATTTTCTATAAAAATAGCTAGGTGGACTTGGATGTAAAGAAGGAAAATATAAGTAAATTAGGTGAACATAGAATAGTATGCCTGTCAGATCTATGGGAAAGGAAAGATTTTAAGACCAAGCAAGAGTTAGAAAATAATACAAAATGTAAAATAATTTTGATTACATTAAATTAAGAAGTTTTTGTGCAAACAAAACCAATACAATCAAAATTAGAAAGGAAGCAAAAAATTGGGAAAAAATCTTTATAACAAAAACATCTGACAAAGGTCTAATTTCTGATTTAAAAGGAGCTAAATCAATTATACAAAAAGCAAGCCATTCCCCAACTGACAATTGGGCAAGGGAGATGAATAGGCAATTTTCTGATAAAGAAATCAAAACTATCAATAATCACATGAGAAAGTGTTCTAAATCTCTTATAATTAGAGAAATACAAATCAAAACAACTCTGAGGTACTGCCTCACGCCTAGCAGGTTGACTAATATGACAGCAAAGGAAAGTAATAAATGTTGGAGGGGATGTGGCAAATTTGGACATTAATGCACTGCTGGTGGAGTTGTGAATTGATCCAACCATTCTGGATGGCAATTTGGAACTATTCCCAAAGGGCTTTAAAAGACTATTTGCCCTTTGATCTGCCTGCTGAATTTATACTTTATATTTATATAAAAGAAATAATGAACTGGAGGAATTCCATGTGAACTGGAATGACATCCAGGAATTGATGCAGAGTGAAAGGAACAGAACCAGGAGAACTTTATACACAGAGATGGATACACTGTGGCACAATTGAATGTGATGGACTTCTCTACTAGCAGCAATGCAATGACCCAGGGCAATTCTGAGGGACTTATGAGAAAGAACACTATCCACATCCAGAGAAAGAACTGTGGGGGTAAAAATACAGAAGAAAAACAATTGCTTGAACACATGGGTCGATGGGGATATAATTGGGGATGTAGACTCTTAAGTGATCACCCTAAAGCAAATATTAATAATATGGAAATAGGTCTTTATCAATGACACATGCAAAACCTACTAGAATTGCATGTTGGATATGGGAGGGGTGGGAAGAGGGGAAAGAAAGAACATGAATCATGTAACCATGGAAAATATCCTAAACTAATTAATTAATTAATTATTTTAAAGACTAAAGGAAATAAAGTGAGTTGGAGGAAATAAAAATATATAAATATAAATAAAAATAGCTAAGTGCTCATAATCTAAAGAAAAAGAAAACGACTCAGCTCTAAAGGGGCTTATGGAATAGTGAGGGGGAGAGGCAAGATACATATAAGTGTACCCCTAGGTCCCTGTTAGTGAGAATTACTGAAGTGGTTCCTTGTATTTGATTCTGCACCCTTCAAAGCTATAATTATGTAAAATATGGACATTGGTTCCAGCCCAATGGAAATTTGCAGTTTGAAGTAATTCAGTTACCACAGGTGATTCATTATTCACACTAATGAAGAGCTAGCTGTATATATGATAATTTGAGAATTAAAAAAAAACCACTAGGGGAAAATCAGGAAAATAATCCTGTAGAATATGGAATATGAGATCTGTCTTGAAATAAAATATATATTTGAAAAGGTGTAAGAAGGAGGAAATGCAATCCTGTCATGGGAAATAGATTGTACAAAGTTAGATACGTGAAACAAGGTTCCAGAAACAGGAAAACAGGTCAGTTTGTTGGAACACAGAGTCTATCAAGGACAGGAATGTGAAATAAGACTGGAAAGGCAGGATGAAGATGTATTTTGAATAGCTTTATAAGCTGGACAGTTTCTATTTTATCCTAGAGGCAATAGAGAGCCATTTAAGTTTTTTGAGCATGAGAGATGACATGGCCTGACGTGCTTTAGGAAGATGACTTTGGAAGCTTTGGGGGATAGACTGGAGAGAGGAGAGACAGAAAGCTAGGAGTTAATTTAAGAAGATTTAACAAGGGGCCACTAGGTGGCTTAGTAGTTAGAGAGCCAGGCCTTGAGATAGGAAGTCCTGGGCTCAAATGTGACCTTAGACACTTCTCACTGGTGTGACTCTGGGCAAGTCACTTAACCTCCAAAGACCTTGGAACCAACACACAGTATTGTTTCTAAAACAAAAGGAAAGGGTTTTAAAAAAATACATTGATGACTTTTTCAACAAAACACAAGCATTTGCCCAGTGGAGGAAAGGGCCATATTCCCTCAAATAATACAATTTCCCCCTATTCACACATGCACACACACACACAAATTAAAAGAATGTGATCAATGAAGTAGCTGGAAAAGTAGAAGAGAGAATGTTATGGCTCATAGCTTAGATTGCCAAGATCAACAGACTTGATTGAACAAATTAAAAAAAAAATCTTAGAAAACTGTGAAAGCTGCAATAGAACAGCAAAACAAGACAAAATGAGATAACGGAATCTGAAACAAAACCAGGAAAAGACAACCTGTAAAATAAACCGTATGATCTCTGATTATTTCTGAATCATTAATAAAGAAAGGTGGTGAGGGTACACTGATGCCGCATAAGAATCTGATAAAGTAGAAATTGCATGATGCATTGCAAAGGATCATTTGTCTCATTTCCTTTGGTATTGATGGGTTCTCTGAGTGCAAGTACTCTGTGGTCAAAGAAGCAACAAAGAATTATCCAGTTGTAAGTTATCTGTGTATAGGAAGTAATTAAAACACTATGTGCTCCTTCAAAGACGGACAATAGCAGGACAAGAACAAAGGGTTCAAGGTTTCCTGAAGTGGCACTTTGGAAACAGAATGTTAGACTTGGAATGAGTTTGAATCCTGCCTCAGCCACTTATTATTTGTGTGTCTTTGGGCCAATCACTTCAACCTCAGTTTCTTCATCTCTAAAATAGGGATAACAATATCTTAAAGGTTTTTGTGAGGATCAAATGAAATTATTGTATATAATCTGAAATATATAATTGCAAATCTTAAGGCACTTTATAAATGCTAGCCTTTTTTATTACTCATTAGCAAGGTCCACATAATCTTAGACTGACTGAGATGTGAAAGACACAAGAAGTGGGAGAAGAAGAAGAAAAATAAGAAGGAATGAGTTTTGAAGATGTTGGTTTGAATATTGTAGAGTCCTGACTTTTCTTAGTACACATATAATTTTTAAAAATAGACCTGTGATTTCACTGGTTTAGGTAAATGTTGAGTGAGAAAATGCTTTTGAACAAAGCAGATTGACAATTGATCTTCGATCAATAACCATAAGAACAGGGTTTTCTTAACCTTATTTGTGACATGGACCCAGCAATCTGGTGAAGTCAATGGATCCCTTTTTAGAATCATGTTTTTAAATAATTAAAGGAAAGGTTCAGTTTCAACTAGAGGTTGGTAAAATGGAGATGTAACATTTTTGCCAGCAGATTTACGGACCTCATGAATCCAACCACGGACACATGCTAGTGGAACCCAATTTAAATTTATCTTAGCAAAAATTGGGAACTGTGAGAGGTTAATTGACATGTCCTTAGCCAGAGTATTTTTGAAAGGTAGAATTTGAATCCACAGCTTCCTGATTCTTAAGCCACATCTCTTTGGGGATGTTGGTCTGAATACTATATATAGTCCTATAGAGTCTCTATCCACTAGCTTTCGCATCAATTTATATTAAAAGAAAAATTTAACAACAGTATTAGACATTTCATAAATTTCAGTTTTTAAAAAGAGGCCTAGGTTTTTTAAGAGAATGGAACCAACATAATTTATTCTCTGACTTCATACTTTCAATACACAAAAGCCTGACACTCTAGTCTGTATCCCAAATGAAGATTGTCTTGGATCCAGAGTTCTAATTTCTAATTTGTTCAGGTAAATAGAGTAACTTGGAATGTCCTTTTGGGAGAAGGTTTTAAACCTCATTGCCCCTCTTCATCTCTATCTAGAAAGCAAATGTAGCTAAAAATATAGGAAGGAATTATTTTTGAAAGCCTAACAAACATAAATACATTATAGAAATCCTCCATGATGGAGAGATAGATAATATATTGCTGCTTGGCTGAGAAATGCTTTGCAAAAAGTTTGCTTTTGCAAGAATTTCTCCTTATTTTATACTTTTGTCTTCAGAGTTCAATGGAGAGTAAAGAATACTTTGTACTTTTCCCCCCCCCATCTCCCTCCCCCCCATCTCTCCCCAAGGATCTCAAAATCATTTACAACCATTAATTAAGCTTCCCAACAGTCCTGTGAAGTAGGTATTATTATGCCCATTTTGCAAATACAGAAATCTGAACACTGGGGGATTTTAAATGGCTTTTACAAAGGCACGTGATTTCAGTGATAGGAGACCTGGGAATACACCCAGCCTCTCGAGCCTGCGTGCAACTCCCTAGATTATATTCTGATGCTGGCACATGGTTAAAAATACCTTTACAATTGCCTTCTTTTATTTTTCCTCTGTGTACTTTCTCCCTTGGGAGAAGAGAGAGAATGAGGAAGAGAAGAAAGAAAGACTTCTCAGGAATATAGGATGATAGCAGCCATTAAAAAAATCAACCCATAAAGGAAAGCTTTACCTGTCTTCCTGCAGGAACTTTCATCCACATTCTGGTTACTCATTCACATATGGGAGCTGGGTAGCAAAGATAAAATCTTTGGTGTGTGGGGAGGCAAAATTCAAAGTGGATGGAAATGGATTACAGAGTTACCTTGGAGGGAGTGGAAAATGTGCTCTGATAGCGTTGAGTTCTGTTCCTTCCCTCACCCCCAAACTGATCTGTTCACTTCTGTCGTTAACTATTTATTAAACTTCTGTAATGTATGTTCAAAGTATTGTGCCTACAGCATACAAAAGAAAAAAAAAGCAAATGCACACCTAGAAAAACTCTGCCCTGTCCTCGAGGAATTTACCTTCTCTTGAGAGAGTTTATAGCATGTATACAGGTCGATAAACACAAAGTATCTCATGGAAAGATTTATATAACTGGTAGAAAACTCTAGGATAACTCTAGGGTTAAATAAAGCATTTATTAAGTGATTACTGTACTCTATCTGCTAAGTGCTGAGGACAGAAATACGAGACACCAAGACTGTTCTTGCCATCAAGGGGCTTAGTCTCTAATGGAGAAACACAATACATAGAAAGGTATGTGAACGAGATGAAGAATGACTGGCAGCTCTCATAAAATGATGGTCTTGGGAAGACAGTAACCAGAGGAGAAGAGGGAAATCAGTCCACAGACACTTATAGGGCTCTAATAGGTGCCAGGCATGATGCTAGGCACTGAGGATTCAAAAAATGCAAATTAAGTCGTCTCTACCTTCAAAAAGGACTTTCAGTGGAGAGCATTTATATCAGTATTAAAAGGTGAAAATTGGAGGGAGACACTAGCAGTTGGAGTGATGAAGGAAGGCTTCCTTTAGGAAAGAATAATTGAAGTAATTCTTGGGGGAAACTAGGAATTCTAAGAAGTGGAGCAGAAAGAGTGCATTCCAGATATGTGGGTGGGAGGTAGAGAGGAAGGAGGGAAGAAGAAGAAAGAGAGAGAGGAGGGAGGAAGGAAGGTGGGAAATAAGCATTTATTTAGCAGCTACTCATCTATAAAATGAGCTGAAGAAGAAAATGGTCTAACCCCCCTCCACTCAGTATCTTTGCCAAGAAAACCCCAAATGGGGTCAGGAAGAGTTAGACACACCTAAAACTAAAAAACTAAGCACCTACTATATGTCAGACACAGGGTTAAGTGCTTTACAGATATTATCTCTCTCATTTAATCCTCACAACAACCCTGGGAGGAAGGTGCTATTATTATTCCCATTTTATAATTGAGGAGACTGAGGCAGAAGTTAAATAACTTGCTCAAGTCCACATAGCTAGTCAACATTTAAGGCCAGATTTGAACTTAAGTCTTCCTAACTTCAGGGCTCCACCTAACTGCCCCAAGGGTGCCTAGCCAGTGCAAAAATTACTTGACTCAAGGTAGGATGCCACATATGAGAAATTGTAAGTAGACCAGTATGATTGCACTGTAGAGTATGTGAAGAGCATTAAAGTTTAACAAAGGATGGAAATATATAAAATTATATGGCCTCATAAATAATAATCCATTGTACTGATATATTCATTGATTCCTTCAAACATTTATTTGATAACTATTACATTTGCTATATAGGGTTGTGTGCTGAATTCTAGGTATTTAACAACATAACATTTTCTCTGCCCTTGAAAAAGTATAGTCTAGAAGATAAATAAGACATGTAGATAACTATAAAAAGTATCATTTATTAAGTATATAAGGGAGATAGAAAATATTACAAGAATAATCAGGAAAGAGATGATAGCTCTGGAAGGGGTTCTTGGAGGAGGTGACATTTGAGCTGGGCCTTGAAGGATAGCTAGAATTTCCACAAATTTGGATGATAATAAAGAAGCTGTTCTATGTATAGTAAGTGATAATCAAGGAAATAGAAAACCACAAGGGCTGATTGATAGTGTCCTTTGATTAGAATTTAGGAACGCCAATGGAAATAGCATAAAATGAGGTTGGGAAGGATTTAGATGGTAGAATGCCAAGCTGGAGGAGTCTGGTAAGGAAGGGGAGAAAGAAGGGGATGGGTAGAGAGATTTAAAACTCATTCACATAGAGGTGACAGCTGAAGCCATAGAAATAGTTGAATTCACCAAGGAAGACACTATTGATAGAGAAGAGAAGGCCAAAGACAGACTCTTGTAGAATATCTACCTTTAGAAATTTGGAGGAAGAAGAAGAAACATTGAGAGAGATACAGAAGTAGCTGTTAGAGGGATAAGAGGGGAACAAAGTATGAAAAAAAGCCAAATATACTAAGGGAATTAATGAAAAAAATATGAAGGAAAGTGGCTTAGTTTTACCAGATCTCAAACTATATTACAAAGAGGCAACCATCGAAACAATCTGGTACTGACTAAGAAATATAATAGTGGATCATGGAATAAAATAAGTACTCAACACACAATAGCAAATTACTATAATAGCCTAGTTTCTGACAAACCTGCAGACCCAAGCTTTTGGAAGAAGAACTCATCATTTGACAAAAATTGTTGGGAAAACTGGAAAACAGTGTGGCAGAAAGTAGGCACAAACTAACACCTCATATCACATAGCAAGGTAAATTCAAAATGAATTTAGAAATAAAGGGTGAAATTATAAACAAATTACAGCAGCTTAGAATCTTTTACCTGTAACATCTATGGATAAGAAAATAATTTATGCCTAAACAAGACATATAGAAAATTATGAGCTGTGAAATAGATAACTTTGCCTACATTAAATTAAAAAGGTTTTGCACAACCAAACCAAACCAATGCAGCCAAGATTAGAAGGGAAACACCAAAAAGAAGATAATTTTTATAAGAAATATCTCTGACAAAGGCCTCATTTCTTAAATATCTAGAGAACAGAGTCAAATTTATAGGAACAAAAAGCATTTTTCAATTGACAAATGTTCAAAGGATATGAACAGGCAATTCACAGATGGAGAAATTAAAATTGTCTTTAATCATATGAAGAAAATTCTCCAAATCATTATCAATTAGAGAAATGAAAATCAAAACAGCTTTGAGGTAGCATCTCATACCTATCAGATTGGCCAATATGATGGTAAAGGAAAGTGATAAATGTTGGAGTAGATGGGACAAAATTGGGACACTAATGTATTGTTGGTGGAGTTGTGAACTGGCCCAACTATTCTGGAGGGCAATTTGGAACTATGCCTAAAGGGCCATTAAACTGTGTATACCCTTTGATCCAGCAATACCACTACTCTGCATTCCAAAGAGATTGAAGATAGGGAAGAGGATATATTATTGTAGTGGAATACTTTTGTGTCATAAGAAATGACAAATGAGATGATCAAAAAAAAAAGCTGGAAAGACTTGTATGAAGTAATACACAGAAGCAAAGAGCAGAATCAGTAGGGTACTGAACACAGTAACAACAATAATATCTGATGGTCAACTGTGAATGACAACTATTATCAGCAAGGCAAGGATACAGGACAACCCCAAAGGAACATGATGAAAAAGTCTACCCACTGCCATAGAATGAATTGATGCAGATTGAAGCATGCCATAATTCACTTTATTTCCTTCATGGCTTTTTCTCTAGTGTAGTCTATATGTGTCTTCTTTCAGGTTATAACAAATATGGAAATATGTACTTTATGATAACACAGGTACCACCCATATCATATTACTTGCCATGCTGGGGAGGTAGGAGGGATGGGAATGAGGGAGAGAATATGAATCTCATAATGTCAGAAAACAATTATGGTGTTTTTGTATTTCAAAATTATCGTATTTTGTATTTCAAAACCATCATGTGATCTGGAAAAAAAGAAAAATTAAAAAGGAAAAAGAAAAAAAGCATGAAAATACTATATGAAATTCATGTAGGTCTCAAGAAGGAAAAGCAAATTTTGTCAAATGATGTCTCCTCTAGTGCTGGGAGGGGAGGAGCAGGGAGATATATGGGAAATTTAATGCAACAAACTAATTGATTAACTTTTTGAAAAAGGAAAAAGTATTAAAGAGAACCAATTACAGGGAGGTCGGAGAGGATGAAGACGGAAAAAAGACCCTTTGAGAGAATAGTTTCAATAGAGTAGTGAGTGTGAGAGACAGATTCCAAAGGGTTACAGAGAGTGGGTGGTGAGAAATTGGAGCCAATGTATGTTCTCCGTTAAAAAGTTTGTTAGAGAAAGAAAAGGACAGAGAATACCGACATTTAAGAAGGTAGTGGTGTCAAGGGAAAGTTATTTTAGGATCATTGAAGGATATCTGAATATAATTATAGGGAGTTTAAGATAATTGAAGGATACCTGAGTATAATTATAGGGAGCACGGAAAGCACTAAAAGAGAGAAGGAGTTTTAAGTTGTAAGAAGCAGAGATAAATCTGGTCATTTAAAGATCAACCTCCAGAAGGAGATTGGAAGAAATGGAATCAAAGGCACACACACACACAAGGATTAGCCTTGCTAAGGAAGAATAATCTCTTTTACTAAAGGCATAAGGCCAATCAAGAGAAAGATGGAATGATGGAGGCTGCTGGAACCTAGCATACAATGGTTTTTGGGCCACAGCAGAAAGAGCTTCAATGGCCCTTCTGAAGAATTACATTTGAACTTGCTACATCCTAATTCTGCCAAGCTGTACACCTCTCTTCTGGCTCATGTCATGATCATAGATTTAGATGTGGAAGGAAACTTACAGACTGTTGTCATTCAGTTGTTTCAGTCACATTCAACTCTTTGGGACTCCATTTGATGATTTCTTGGCAAAGATACTAGAGCAGTTTGTTATTTCCTTCTCCTGCTCATGTGATGATCAAATACCAAATTCATTTATGCTTCTTTCAGGATGAGGAAACTGAGGCAAAAATGATTAAATGAATTTTTCAGGGTGACAGCTAGTAAGTATATAAAGCTAGATAGAACTGGGGAAGATGAGTCTTCCTGACTCCAGGCTAGGTGCCCTAGAGGTTATCTGTCTTATGTTTATTTAATAGATTAGGAAACAGGTGCAGAGAGCTTAGGTGACTTCTCTGAGTCACATAGCTTATAAACATATAAATCACTTCTATGTTCTCTGCATTTACTGCAGAGTAGCTTACTGAGGTAGGCAAGGACTGTGGGTTTGACCAGAAGGAACCAGGTTCTCATTCAACATTTGATTACCTTCCCACCTCCGATGTCACAGGTAGTGAAATGCTAGATATCATATGGCAAACCAAATAAGATAAACAAACATTGAGTATTGAATTAACTAGAAAAAAGCAGCTATGTCTAGAGAAAAAACAATTTGTGTATAAGTTTGTCTTTTTGTGTCTCAGAGAGATCCCCAAAAGTCCAAAGGATTTTTAAAAAAATTATCACAACTCCTTAATCACAGGAGAGGAAGGGTGAAAATATTTGGGAGTGTATCCCTCCTCCATGGATCTTGATCTCTCACCTTGTCAAAATTTTTTAAATTTTAGTTTTTATTGTAACTTATTCTCTCTATAGAGTTTAGCCACTTTGGGAGTAGAAGATGATGGCTGATTCTGAGATGATAAAAGTCTTCTCTGAGGTGGTAAAATATAGGAGGGAAATTAAAGTCTTCCTTTTTGGTGTCTGTATGTGTAAGTGTATGTGTACATGCATACATGTTTACTCCCCAATTTTTTGATGAAGGGCATCTTCCCATTAGCACCAAGAAACAGACATTTTAGTTACTATAGATCCAGCATGAACAATCATCCCAAGCATGGGTTCTAGCTGATGCCTCATACTTTGGTGTGTGCATAGTATGTTTCTGTATATCTGGAGATGTCTACTCTGTCATAATTATCCAACTACTGATGTGCCCTCTTTTCTCTCTGAAGCCCAGAAAAAGAGAATATTGCTCTTGCCTCTTATTTCCCACCATGCTCTCCGGGGACTGACTGGCAAGAATGCTCACTCTGGGAGCCATGCAAGAGCAAGGCAGGTGGTGCTCTTTGTGAGGCAGCCATTTATTCCCCTTGGAGCTAGGCTTAGCACATCAAAGCATTCAGTGTGGGCTGATAAATAACTATTGAGGACCAATGACTTCTGTTCTGACAACTGACCCTGCCTGGATTTAAATTGGTGTCCATGAAGCAAATGGCATGGCACTGTATCATGCAGAGCTATCAAAAGCTCTCCCTTTGAAGAGCAAACGTATTTCCAAGCTTCATGCCACTATGGCCCTAGTTAATCAACTCCCCGGTGCTTCTCTTTATGACTAGAGGCTGTGCAGGAGTTGGTGTAGCAAAGCCAGTCTCTCAAAGGGGCTGTAATTTTATTCGAAGTTTTCCTGCTTTGCTTGAGTTTCCCATTTCTTAATATTTATGGATGATGCCATTAACTCGATGGCAGATTTGGAAACAACCAAGCAAAGTCAAGATTCTAATTTGATGCATGCAGCACATGTCTCCGGGCAGCTCCACCTTTCCCAGGAGCCCAGATGACAACATCAACAGCACTAATACTCTGTCTCCAATTTTAGATCATCACAGATACACAGAGTCTGAGAAATGGGAAATCATGTGACTCCTGACCATAGGATGAAGTGTGGACTTGGGTCACTAGATTTAGAGGCAAATAATCTGGATTGGAATTCTGGCTCTATCACTAACTATAAACTCTGGGAAAGCTGCTTTACTTTCAGTGAGGAAACTACCTTTTCTGATATAGCTTGGCAACTGGCCTTTGACTGACAGTCTTAGAAAAGAGATTGCTAACTTTACTTGTATCACAGTCTCTTTGGGTAGGCTGATAGAGCCAATGGACCCCTTCTTAAGATAATATTTTAAAATAATTGAAGGAAATGATGGTTGTTTGTCCTTCTTACTTGAAGAGGACCAGTGACATCACAGAGTTACGTCTTGATTTGCTCATAAATTGGATTTAAGTGAGGCAGAATTGCACATAGTCTTCAAGCTCCTGCTCTCCTCTAGTCATCAAAGTCCAGTGGCAAGACAAAAGTCAAGAAAATGACTGGTGATGGATGGCTTAGGGATTAGGGATGTAGTGCATGACCTGGGCTTCTTTGATGTCTGATCAAGCTCTAAGTGATCCACAGCATCTGCTTCAGTCACCTTCATGACCCTTAGTGCAAATTATTTTCATCTATGCCTTCTGCCAGGGAGAGTCTTCACATGCCTTGTGTAGACACTCCCTTAACTCAGTGATAGGTTTGAGGCTTGCAACCTTATTTATCCTGTCTACTGAGATGGTTTTAATTTCAGTTAGAGAAAATAAAACATAATTTTCCCTTGCCATGTTCAAAGACCCATCTAAATCTATTCATGGACCCCAGATTTAGAACCCCTGAGCTAGAGGAGATGGGTAGGACTGTTGATAAAATTCTTGGTAGTTGAGATAGTTATGTTGGGAGCCTCCTTTCTGACAATTTCCATATATGAAAGATGATGGATCATAGTGAATAGAAAGCTAGCCTTGGTTCAAATCCTATATTTTACAGTTATGAGCTCTTTGTTAATGATGTTATTTAAATTTTCTTTTTAACCTCAGTTTCCTCATCTGTAAATTGACTATTTTAATATTTGTAAGAATAGCTACCTCACAGGGTTATTGTATTCAAATCAGACAATGGAAAATGCTTTGCAAACTTTAGAGACCTACAAAATTCCAGCCAAGAATATTATTCAGCAGTATAAATTCAGTAGGTAGATAGTAAATGCTTTTTGAATGAGTGAATGAATTAATGATTCACAATGGGTGTTTTTTGGCCTTCGATTTCTACTGTTGATGCTGAGCTTTTCTGGTGGTTCTTGTTGGGATGACAAAAAAACCAAAACAACAAAGCCAAAACAAATGTTACTGTCCAATGAAGAGAATGAGCTGAAGGATTTAGGGCAGTCATTTCCAAAGTGGGCGCTATCGCCCCCTGGTAGGTGCTGCAGCGATCCACTGCAGGGTGGTAATGGCCACAGGTGCATTTATCTTTCTTATTAATTGCTATTAAAATTTAAAAAAAATTAATTTCCAGGGGGCTAAGTAATATTTTTCTGAAAAGGGGGTGGTAGGCCAAAAAAGTTCGGGAACCACTGATTTAGGGGCTTCTCCCTTCTCTAAGGCAGAAAAGTTCTAATATCTGGCTCAGAGTGAAGTTAACCAGTAATCCCACCTTCCAAAATTTAGAAACCCAGTGTTTGCATGTAAAGACATGACCCAAATGTTCTTAATGTACTCCCAGGGAAGACAGAATCCAGTCGGCTGTAACATAATGAATTTAATAAAATAAAACTAAGTTATCTTATCAAGGCTCCTGCTGTTTTTTTATAATATCAAAATGAAAATGGGCTTAATTTGGTGTTAGTGTAATCGAATTCATTACATACATCCAAATGTGGCATGCATTGTTTTCCCTGGATGTTATATTGTGCCTGCTTCTACTAATCGGAAGGGAGGGAAGCTGTTCACTTGCTGGGAGCCTGTTAACTCATTTGGCTCACTAAGATGCCATTTAAGAAAGCAGAGAGAAGTGATTTATAAAATGATAATTTACCAAATAGCCCCACAATGGCTGAAATAAGTTGATGGCATCTAACGAGTGAACAGTCAATCGCACCCTCTTCTCCTTGTTGATGGTGCTAGATGTCTCCAGGAAATGAGGATGCTCTGAAGGGATTATTGAGCCGGTTCTTCATTTTACTTCTGTGACAAGTAAGACTCGAAGGCGAGCCTGTGTTCTTGTTACTTCTCTCTTCCTGATGAGAATTCACTTCAGGCTTCTTAGAGAGTTTCTATATTTCCTTACCTTCCAAAGGTATAGATTTTCCCTCTATCGTGAGAGGTCAGGTATTTGCAATGGATAGCACAGTGGAGTCTACAAGATCTGTGTTTGAATTCCACCTCTGACATTTACTAGCAATGTGACCTTGGGGAGATTTCTTATTGCCTCAATTATGTCACTTATAAAATGGTGATGATAATTACTGTAATATCTCTCTCAGAGGGTTATTGTGAGGCTGACATGAGACAAAGTAGGCATTGTGGGTGCAGTGTAGTATTATTCCTTTTGTATTCTTGGTTGTTTGGTACATTTAGAATTCCTTAGTCATATGCTGCAGAGGTCCCTACATTAGTTTCTGTGATGATTTTGAAGACCTCTTATACTATGCTTCCCAAAGAGGGAAAGTTATTATGGGCTTCTTTTTATATATTTCAAAATGATAATTAGTTTTGGAAGATAAACTATGACATACTAGAATTGAAGCATCTTGAGGTCAAGGGCTGGTCCTTGTTTTGTTTCTGGATCCAGAGGGTTTTCAGTCAATAACCACTCAATAAACAAGTATTTTAAATACCTGCAAAGTACTAGGTGCTGTGGAGACAAAGCCAAAGATGAAAGAACTCATTCCCTCAAGGAATTTCCATTCTATATGGTGAGACAAATATCTGCAGAAGAAACACACAAAATTTATAAAATTGCATCTAAATAAATGTATTGTATTTATAATAAATAACTGCTTATTAAATTAAATCAAATTAATCCCCATAATGATCATAGATTGATCTACTCTAAACTCTCGTTGGGGAATTAGTCCTCCTTATGGGTCAATGATTAGTTTCTAAAGAATGAAAATCATTTTGCAGACTCTAGGATGACATCATCTAGAGAGACATATGGTCTCAGAAAAAACAAACAAACAAACAAAAACCCCCAACAACTCCAAACTAGTCAGCAAATAAGTAGAAAACTCCATAATGAGAAAATCAAAACTGTATTCCACTCCTCTGGATTGCCCTTACTATTCTTAGCATGTTGTGGAAATAGATAGAGATAGAGCAGCCCTTTAGAAAAATCTCTCTGCCTTCTACTTGGTCCACCTATATCCACAGAGTGCCATAACCTATGAATTTGCAAAAACCTGTCCTTCAAAACACAGTTGGGAAAATTGGGCTGAAAGTATTACACATCTGGGTGATTTTTCAATATGCCACACTTTGGCTTTCAAATACAGTACACAATCATCTTCCCAGTCTTTTCACTACTTATAATAACATTACCAGCCCTACTAGCTGGTGCTAATATCATCAAAAGAACAATCAATATTCTGCTCAAATTCCAGAGCCCCAGAACTTAATCCTAAATCATCCTCCTCAGGAGAAAGTCCTGGACAGTAGTTATAATAAATGACATTTTTAGAAGTGATGAAAAAATCATCTCCATGATCTTCCACTGAGTTATTTTCCTATAATTGAGAAGCTGGGGGCTACTAGAGTTTCTAGGTTACTTTTTAGTTAAAATATATGAATCTTTTGAGGTGAGAGAAAAAGAGAGAGAGAGAGAGAGAGAGAGAGAGAGAGAGAGAGAGAGAGAGAGAGAGAGA